>NW_028301617.1:5151515-5454545 GCF_987345545.1 Pholcus phalangioides | reverse complement strand
TTATTTTCCTGTACTAAGAATTCCTTTTGTTTGTTTTGAATTGAAATTTACTTATCGTTCTGCAAATCGTATGCTTGCATCGATAAAATTTCGTGTTACGTACATTATATCGGGCATAGGCCAGCACTCACCAGAGAATTTTCAGGTCAGAGGTCTTCAACCTTTTTCTAGTCGCGAGCACTGCCTGTACCCATCATCAAAAGAACAACGCTCTCACGGCAAGTTTGACGTACGAATGCATGAAATCACGATGATTTAAATCCTATGATGAATGTGCTCGCGAGCGTGAAATTGGACACGATCATCGAGCACTCCGGGGGATTCAGAGAGCACCATGGTGCTCACGAGCAACGGGTTGAAGAGTTGCCTGTTGTAAGCGTTGCATAGGCACCGGAACCCGAGGGCTCAGTACACTTGGGCCCCCGACACTACTGCACAGTAGGGTGGAACGAAAAAGGGTGTTTTGTTCACTTTTTTTGGAAATTGATGTTGCCTTAGCATTCAAAAGATGCCTTTCAAGGTTTTAAGACGTTATACCAAAATCTAGGAAAATATTTTATACAGTCGGCCGCCCGTATTCGCGGGGGTTACGTTCCGGGAGTGACCGCGAATACGGGAATCCGCGAATAACAGAAACCATAGGTTTTTTTATTGTATATCTCGTTTATTGAATATCATGAGAAAGAGCAGGGTGACGCAGAGGTAGAATGTAGGTAGGGAATGTAAAATGCAGTGATTGTTGCCGATGTTTTCCGAAAAAATGTTGTGATTTTTCTGTTTGCCGTGTCTTCTTCATATCATTAAGGATGTTGGAGTACGTTGACACAAGGCTTCCTCAACTAATTGTTCTCCATGTGAAGAACGTAAAATAGAGGGATTTATGTTATGAAAATAATATATTGCTGATTTCAGCTTGCGAATCCCTTCCGCTATGTTACTTGTGGTGAACTATTTCTTTATCTCGATCTTCTTCATCTGGTACTGCTTCAGTTTCAGTAACAGTTAGCTGCATTAACTCCTCCTCGGTCAACCCAATATCAAAAGAACTTTGAGAATAGCATGTATTCACTCTCAAGGTACCTACTGACTTCCGAACCGAAAAACCGTTTAAACCAATCCAGGAAAAGTATTTCCATAGGCCAAGCCTTTTTATTGTTCGTCCAAAATACTGGGAGCTTTGGCTTATCCTTCCCTTCAACGCTCGCGGATTTGAAAATGATGGTGGGCTTTATCATGTACTCATACGCATTTGCGCAAAACACAACATAGTAAATCTATCTCTACTTGATTTAAAACCAGGAGCTCGCTTTCTTCCTGTTGCTTAACTTCTTTGCGGCATTTTCTTCCAAAATAGTGTAGTTTCGTCAGCGTTAGACACCTGGTAAGATGCATAACATTTCTCTTCAATAGTTTTCTACAAAGTCTTTCGAAATTTTCTAGCTGCCTCCTGGTCGACAGAGGCTTGATCGCCAGTGCTTTTTACATTGCGCTATCCGAATCGTTTCTCAAAACTATGAAACAAACTGTACTTGCATAAGATTCTGATGAAATAGACGTTTCACCAGCCCTTTCCTTATGGAAGAGTAAAATTTTTCGCATTTTTTGTTATAATATTACAATCAATTGAAATACCTTTTTGTGTCAGTCTTCTACCCACAAAAAACAGCATTTTCTGTACGTGAAACACATGGATCCCATAGGCGATGCAAAGTTTTGACAGCCACGGGTGCAGCTACAGCTGCGGCTGTACGAATTTCAGATTTCGTTTTCTTGATATATCTCACCGAACATTCGTTGATTCCATAATGGCGGACCACAGAAGGTGTTGACTTCGCCAAGCAGTCAGTATATCAAATTTTTCTTGTCAAGTTTTCACTTTTATTTACCTTTTCAAAGCATTATCAGTAGCATTAGAAGAATGAGCCATCCTATACAAGCACAACTCAAATTTTGTAAACAAAACACGTGAACGACGATTGCAGAGTATTTTAGAAGAGAAATTCCAATAAAGGAAAAAAATCCGCGAATACGGGGGGCCGACTGTAAACCCTTTTGGGGAGGGCGGGGGGCGGGGTGGGGACAAAACTATAACCATGTTCCAAATTATTAAAAAAAAACCATAGTTTCACGATATAAGTGTCAGGAGAATGCCTCTACTCCTTGATTTTATTCAGGCTTGAATGAAGCCTTCCCGACTCTCGGTTGTTGAAACAGCAAGAGATGCTTCAGTTACGAGTCGTGCGCACCGTTCAACTGCTTCTGTGTGAAAATTCGGTATAGATGGAAAAGCAGGTTCAGATAATTTTTGTGGGTACAGAAAAGTTTATTTGGGAACATGGTATGTACGGATTTCTGCTTGCTTCTGATAATCCTACATTTCTAATTTTTAGAATTCTCTTGATTCCCAGTTCTTTACCTGTACTATTTCCATAAGATATCTCTGATCTGCACTTAAATCACTGTTGTCACTGTCCATTATCGGAAGGTTATTAGAGATTGGTTTAAATTTCACAATATATATATATATATATATATAGGTAATCTTTCACAATTTTCCAAACTTTTTCCGCTATCACCTTGAAGCCCGTGTGGACTGATGGAACATCCATCTAGGTCAGTGTTTCCCAACCTTTTTGTCCTATCGCTCCCTTCTTCAGAAATTTTTTCTCTCATCTCCCCCCCCCCCCCCAACGCAATTCTAACCCATAGGATCCTATGGTACACCCGTAGCCTTTACCGTCCCCCTGGAACATTCCATCGCCCTCCAGGGGGTGTTAACGTCCACGTTGGGAATCACTGATCTAGATGCTTCACAAGATGCCTTAGAGGTAACTCATTAAAGTGAAAAAGACAAATAAGCCATTGCAAGTGTATACGAACGACGAACGCGCCGTTATATACGGAGAACGCAAAGGTTAAAATTATAATAAAAAAAAACGTTTAATTAGACATAAGAATGTACGACTGACTCGAGCCGATACAAATGAACATCTGCCTCAAAAGGCGGGAAAATAATATAGATAATAATTGTGTAATTGTGTAAGCGGTGCCATCTAGTGGCGATACAGAGAAAAAGAATAATATGAAATACTACAGCTACATACACAAACATACTCCCACCCTATCAAGAATATATGCATGGTGTCATATTATTCTTGATACATGGGTAGAACACATATCTTAGCATCTGATAAACAAATTAAAAATATCCACTGAAAATACCCCTAGTAGTTCAAATAGCGACTATACTCGAACATAGCATTTCTACTAAGATGAATTTATGACATTATC
Source organism: Pholcus phalangioides (assembly GCF_987345545.1). Lineage (NCBI taxonomy): Eukaryota > Metazoa > Arthropoda > Arachnida > Araneae > Pholcidae > Pholcus > Pholcus phalangioides. Next base: position 5,451,254 of record NW_028301617.1, on the reverse strand, counting down.
ACTGTAAATATTTTTTTTAGCACCTCCACGTGAACAGAATCATTGAGGGGGCTGCAAAAAATGCATTGGGTGTAAGTAAGATCACTGACAACTTTCGGACAAATAATACAAAAACAGCGGTATAACCCTTTGCCGGAAGTCATTCGCGACCTCTGTGTTGTTGTATGGTGACAGGCAGTGGCGTCGGAGCCGGGGGTGCTGTGGGTGCTCGAGCACCCACACTCTCTTGTAGAACGGGGCTCTCTTGTAGAACCTGAAAAGGTGACACACCTTTTCAGGCACCTACGATGGGTATTTTTGGAGCCCACACCCGCTTTTTTAACGATTCTGTCCATGCAGGAAGGGCTGCAACTAGGGGGAAAAGCAGGTGGAACTGGTGCCCCGGGCGCTAAACCAGGAGGGGCGCCGAATTCATTCTTTAACTGCTTCCTCTACATGCAAGGGACACTAAAATTCTGGCTCGCCCCGGTGCCCCGCAGGCGTACTTCCTTTATCTCAGGGTAAAAGTGTTTTACAATAAATGAAATTCTGCATTGATGGGATGATCCAGACACACGTTTGAATCGAGTAAATGAAACCTCCCCGAAGGAAAAAAAATCTGAACCCCCTCCCCCCTCGAGAAAACTCAGCGTACGCCTATGACGGCAGATATGAGATAATTTGCTTATAAGGTTTCGACAATGGTGCAATTGTGCGTGCATTTATTTCCTTAGACCAGCGGTTCTCCACCGGTGCTCCACGGAGTCGTTGGGGCTCCATGTACACTTTGGGAAGGGATCCGCAGTCACTCGAAGAAAATAAAATAAATCAGTAAATTTGATAAATACATAAAAGAGACGAATCTACGGAGCTCCGTCATAGAAATTATATACTAAAAAGGGCTGCGAGTAGATAAAGGTTAAGATCCGCTGCTTTAGACTGTTCATCAAGGCAAGTCCTCTGAGTGTTTGGACCTTCTTTCATTTACAAGCAGCTAGGTAAGCAATAGTTCCACTTATACAATATCAAGTGTGGTTCTCAAGTGTTTGCCAACCACGGCTCCCTCGTGCATGACCCCTCCAGGATGTGGAGGCCATGAGATTGTGAGGGCGCAAAAGATGCCAGCCCCTAGAATGGTATCTTTTGCGGGGGGGGGGGGATCAGCAACCTGACATTCACGGGCCCCTTTACAATGAATTTATGGCGTGAAATACAAAAAAAAAAAATGACGAGAATCGTCCCGAGCCCTGTCAGCCACACCCTTGTGGGGGCCCTGGTCCTAGCCATTGTTTCTCCTCCGCCTTTTAGAAGTACTGAAAGAAATTAATTTCTTTTAGTGACACAATTAGTGAAGGAATTCCAAAGAGCATATGCAAAGACAGGGTTTTTCAGTTTGACCGACATCCCCTTGGGTGCGGAAGTAGCAGCGGATATATTAGTGTGGGGTAAATGGTATGTAGGTAGTGGGGAGGTAACTCCAAGGAAGGAAAGGTAAGATTTTGAAACCATTGATATTCCTCTTTCTTCCGCTGAAAATGCTATTAAACGATCAGTGAAGTCTGCCGACAACCAGCTGTAGAAGCTTGTGAGAAGATTGTTTTGGTTGTCCGATTTTGCCAATGGCCAATTCTTTATGTTATTAGGATGTTATTAGCATGGTTGTGCCTACAGCAGCGGCATTGTGCTAATTGCCTTAGTCGTCGTCTTCTTTTTTTTTGCATGTTAGATAGCGAGTAAAAGTACAGTACTACCTATGTTTACTGCTGGCCAGAATGACTGCCAGTATAGCGGCATTGCCCCTTTCGCTGCTCCCCCACAATAGTCTAACAAAGAATCGCTTCAAAGCACCGAACCGGCACACATCAATATCGACGGCTCAGCGCGGTGGCCCTAGTAGCCGCGACGCACACTTTGAGAACCATTGGTGTAAAGATGAAGTACAAACATAATTACTCTATCGAAGATCTAGGCATTTCGTATTTGGATTTTCCAACAGGCGAATTCACTAGATAGTGGTAAGATTCATATAGGGGGTGATTATAAAAAAATTATCCCGTCATATCGGCCCCTAACTGTCATACCATTCACAGAAACTGAATGAAATTTTGGCATAAGCTATTTTGATGTATGCGCTCAAGAATGATATGGAAAACAACAGTGTCACTCTAACAGTTACGGTTACAGTGAGAAAATTTCGAAAATATCAAATGGCAACACCAAGTTTTTTGTATTGGAATGTGATCTCCGTTGTGAAAAGCCCTAAATAGCGTTCGAACGGCAATTGTAGCATGAAAATCACCGGCGGTAGATAGGCTAAAAGTGAGGACAACCAATAAGGACAGAGAAGCAGCATAAAATAAAGCATTTTATCGTGTTTTCCACATGACCTTGTGGAGGACTAATCAGGCTGGGATCTCGGTGTGACGAATGAAACGAACATTAATGCTCTGGTGCACGGCAAAGTCCTTTTTCCTTGCCTAGCTCCGGGGATTTTCGTGCTACAGGTGCCATTCCAACGCTATTTAGTGTTTTTCAGTATGGAGATCGCATTCCAATACAAAAAACTTGGTGTTGCCATTTGATATTTTCGATATTTTCTCACTGTAACCGTAACTGTTAGAGCGACACTGTTGTTTTCCATATCATTCTTGAGCGCATACATCAAAATACCTTATGCCAAAATTTCATTCAGTTTCTGTGAATGGTATGATAGTTAGGGGCCCATGTGTCCGGATAGTTTTTTTTATAATCACCCCGTATATAATTCGATGTTAAACGAAACTGTTATCAGCGATATCTTAGTAGATTTTTCGTACAGAAACTGTTTCTCATAGGATCTTGTTTCGTAACTTAACGGCAGAGTGTTATTTCTCTTAATTACCGGACTTGAATCGATAGGTTTACAGTTGAAACTGTCGTGCTCGAGTGTGTAAGAAAAGGTGTGTAAGAGTGTGTAAAAAGGCGTTCGCCGGGGGGATCCCCCCGCCCCGGCGAACGCCTGTGTGAGCACCCACTGGTCAAAAATACTTCCGACGCCGAGATTGAGGGGCTGCAAAAAATGCACTGGGTGTAAGTAAGATCACTGACAACTTCCATAATGAACAGCTTTCGGACAAATAATACAGAAACAGCGGTATAACCCTTTGCCGGAAGTCATTCGCGACCTCTGCGTTGTTGTATGTTGACAGGTCTTGCAAAGTCAACTCCACAAGCTGAAAGAGAACGATTCAAAGAGGAATGTCGCAAACGTCCTCCCACCGGTAAGATACCATCACCACAACTTTCAACGAATGCATTTTCAGAAGAGACATCCCAAGAAATATGTTCAGTTGGTTCCAATGAATTAGAACGCCGCATTCTCAAATGAAATTCATGCTCTTTCAAAACATCGATAAGCTGTGGCGGCGAACAAATGTCTATAGCGCTTGTCAAACCATCACAACCGGATACTATATCTTCAACATACGTGTCGTTCTCAATGACGTCAGAAACCGCTGATAAGCTCTTCTCACAGTTCAAGGCCATCTGATGCAATGATCTAGTAGTGGGGAAGGAGACCGATGATGTTCCGTAAGAGTTACCGTGCACAGTTGATAATTGTCTTGAAAATGCCTCTCCCAAAATTCCTCTTCAGGGGAGAGACAGTTTTCATGGGACACTGTAGGAATCTCGTCGGAACCGTGAAGTGTTTGATCGATATCCAATTCAGAATGAAGACATATCAAATTAGCATTAGACTGACAGTCATTATTATTAGCTCTATTACATTTTGTAGGGATCTTTCCTGACAGCACCCAACCGAACAATGTGTTTTGAGCGATGAGTGCACTATCGTTATCCCGTATTTGCCCTGGGCGTATCAAAGAGAAAAAATGCTCAGCTGCAATAATAATGTCAATATTTTTACAGTTATCAAAGTAAACATCAGCTAATGTAAGCGAATCAGCATAAGAATTCAGTTCATCCGAACGGACAAACTCAGTAGGCAATGGAGCCGTTAACTTTCTCAAGATATACGAATCAATGTCAATATAATGATTATCATCATAGGTAGAATACAATTTTAGATTCACTAACCCTCTAGTGGTACCGACATCCACAGCTGCTACTCCTTTCACAGTAAAGCGGGCATTTTTGCGGGGAATACTCAATGCTCGGACACATGCTTCGCTAATAAAGGAACACTGGGAGCCCGAGTCGAGAAGTGCACGGATAACATGACGTATCCAAGACGCACACTTGAGCCGTTGGCAATAGCGTACAGAAAGCAACATTAGCAGAAATATTTGATTGCAACACTGTGGAATCATGCACCTTAGACTCGGTAGATACAGGCATATCCGATAACGCAGCGGTAACACTAGTGGACACAACTTCGTGCAAAGTTGAATGATGCCTCTGATCACATCGCGAACACCTGAACGACGACGAACATTCATAAATTTTGTGAGAGCTGGAGAAACAGTTGAAACACAACTGTTTCTTGCGAACGAAGTTTTTTCTCTCGGCCACTTCACTGACCAGGACTTGAAAATGTTACACTTATGTAGCCCGTGAGGTCCGTTGCATGATGGGCAGCTCTTGATGATACCGCTAGGTGACGATGTTGATTTCTGTGGCACCTTGATTCCGCTTGCTGACCTTTCAGGATTGAAGATCTCGAGGGCAGCGCATCTTGAGTTGAGAAACTCGAGGAAGTTTCCGAACTTTGGAAAATCTTGTTCCGCTGTCTTTTGAGCCCAAAGCTGTCGCGTTTCTGGATCGATCTGCTCCAGTAGAATTTGAATGAGCCAAGGGTCCAGAGTAGCAGCTTCATCAGCAATGGCACGCGAACTTTGAATGATCTCATCCGAAGTATCGGAAATGTGTCTGGGTTTCCGTTCATCAGGAGTAGAAACCGGTTGCTGTTCGAGGAACGTCTTTATCAGGGACGTAATTATGACCTTCTTCCTATCAAAATTTTTCCCACGCCTCTATGTATGTGACCTCTGACACTGGTATGTGTTTGATCAATGCCGCTGCATCACCCTCTAAGAGGCCCTTCAAGTAGCTGAATTTCTGGACGTTCGTCAAATGCTCGTTTTTGTGAATCATCGATTTTTAAAGGTCCTTGAAACTGTTCCAGTTTATATACGACCCCGCGAATGAAGTAATGTTTATGCGAGGCAAATAACTGTCTCTTACCTCGGTAGTACTGGAAGACGGTGAACGTGCCATCAACTGCGAAAGCACTCGTTGTTGTTCCACCAGCTGCAGCAGAATTCTTTCAGTACGGGTGTCCGCGTCGGAACACTCAACCGTTGTCGTGGGCACCAACGTCACGGCAGCCAGAGCTCGTCTCAATTTCGATTTCGTTGAAAGATACTGCTACGACATTACTCGACCAATCGCCATCTTGCGTGTACTTCTTTGATCTTGCAAGAAATCTCGCTCTAAATTTGGGACCTTTCTCAACTTGTCACACTTACAGCCTTCAAAATCACATTTGCATGCTGTAATGTTGAACAATTTCCGTGCATCGCACTGGAAGACTGTTTGAGAATCTTTCCTTGCTTTCATATTTTTCTGAACATTCTTGTATTTACAGTAAAAAGTAAAAGTCTTTGAAAATTTTGCATATCCGTGGGTGAGAAACCGTAGGAATTGAAGCAGTTTTCCAAATATTTTCTATCTTTGACACGATAATTTCAAGAGTGCCTGCAATAGCTGAATCTTTTCTTGATTGTTGTGCTTTCGAAATAACAAAGCATAACATCGCCATAATTGGGCGAGACCCGAGAATCCAACTCTTTGCGATTTTTTTAAAATGTCACAACAATAAAAGCTTCTGGTCGTCATTTTGACTGCTATACACCCTCTCAGTTAAGGGGTGAGATTGCAGATGAATACTGAAAACAAGGGAAAAACAACGAGGTCGCTGAATGAATCACGTGTTCATGGGAATAGGAACGCCCCCTCTGCGGTGTCATGTTACAGAATTCCACACGTGCGTAAGACTTTAGGGGCGATGAGGAACCTCAAGAAGTTTGAATTTTGGGGGAAAAAATTAGGAATGGCATTTCTTCACATAAAGGCATATTTTAAATTCTATTAAAATGGCAATTTCGAAAGAAAAAAAAATTTCGTTCCACCCTACCGCACAGGTTGTAAGAATGTGATAAAACAGTGAATTGTTACCAAAAATTGTTGAGGTCACCTGATTTTTGTCTAACGCTTCTTGCTTTACCGAAATACAGCTACTTCATACTGATCGGGAAAACTAATAGCTTTCATAGCAAGCCACTGGAGGGCGTTTGTTTACCGAATTTTAGGAAGACACATTCTCATCACAAGTGGCATAGTCTCACCCCACTTTACGGTATACAATTTTGCTGAGCACTTGAATTCTGGAACTTTCAACCAAGTACATTAATATTAGCCTCGTCATTAAACTTGGAAAAAAAAAAATGTGTGTCGCTTAGTTCGTCTTTGTGAATGGATTCAGAACTTTTGATTTGCCTTTGATTTCCTTCATATATCTATCTACGAAATTTTGAAAACCGGACACAACCCGCTTCCCGTCTCAGAGAGATATCGAAGCGTTCCCGAAGGATGGGTGTATCCGGAAAGTTTCATTAAAAGCAACGTGACATGACCGCCTCAGACGAAGGCAGCAAAATAAAATAATTTACATAAAAATTTATCGTCAGCCCCTGAAGTTATGTAACAAATAAATAAAATCTAAACAATCAACGCCAATGGCTCAATCAAAATTATAAACGGTATTATAAGATGGCGGTGTATAGCCGTCCATCCCATAGGAATCTAGTAATCGTCAATTGATCGAATGATTGCCGATAATCTTGGGACATAAAATTTCGGATCACGGTGAATTAGTCGCAGATCATCATCGTCTAAGCCGCAAAGTCGTTACCGGAATCGTCACCGGGTGAACTAAGATCAGCGCAATTCACTATCCACGAACCATTGAATGTGATCCGCCCTGCATCTCTGAATGCTGTGTCTGAATGCCCTGCATCTCTATGTTGTGAATGAAAATGTTTCCTTGTAATTAATGGAAGCATGTCGCTTATGGGCTGCAATAGTGGCGCCACTAAAAGGAGCGTGTTGAGATAAATCAGTTTAATGTTTTCCTGATGAAATGACAAACCAGAAAATGAAACTATGACACTTCTGTAATCTGAAGGCAACATACGAGTATTGATTTGGGCTAGTTGATGAAGATTAATGAAGATTATTTTAAAATGTACAATGACTCAGAAATAGCAATTTTTGAGTTGTGCCGCCATTGCAGCCCATGAGCGATATACACCCAGTGGTCAAAAAATAAGGAATAAACCCTGCCACTCACCACTAATATCGTGTGGAACCTCCTCTGCATGGTCCCCACAAAGTGAGGGGCTGACGGGGCTCCAGCCCTGGGGCCCGGGACAGTTATCATCATTTTTTGCTTTTTCACGCTATAAATTAAGTACAGAAGGGGCCCGTGAAAAGTCTAACCGGGGGATGGGGGCGGAAAAGATCCCAGCCTAGGGACCCCGCTCCAGTATGTGGGGGGCCATGCTCCTCTGGCTTTGCTGACAGCAAATATTCCTCTAGGCAGGGAAGTTGTTGAAACCGTTGAGGAGGAATATTTACCCATGCTAATGAAATAGCAGCTCTTAATTCCCTCAGATTAGAAGGTGGTGTTTCGGAGCTTTTAACAGACCTTTCAACCTCGTCCCACAAATGCTGAATTGGGTTGAGATCGGGTGACTGGGGGGTGGGGGGGGAGGATTAAAGCAATTGAAACTGTGATCATGTTTCTTAAACCAATCTGAGATAATTCCAGCGTGGAAGTGGAAGAGCGCATTGTCCTGCTGGAAATATACAGCCATCATCGTCAGGAAACATTATGGCCATAAACGGGTGCACGTGGTCAGCAATGATGTGAACGTAAACGCTGACATTGACAGATGTTTCCAATGGAAATAAGTGATCAAGCGTATGCCAGAAAAATGGTCACCCGATCTGTGATTCTACCGCCACCCACTTGAACAGTTGTCATGTGGCATGCCGGATCCATAAATTCATGCTGCTCGCGCCACACACGCGGATCCTGCCATCAACGTCAGTCCAGACAACCTTCTTCCATTCATCAAGTGTCCGATTTCGGCGTTCTCTATCCTACAAAAACCGTTTTTTTTTTTTTTTTTTTGCAGCGAAATCAAAGGGACTCTTTTTGGTCGCCGGCTATCGAAACAAATTCGTTCCGTATTTTATCTGATATGCGATGATCCTGAGTTGTATTGCGTTGTTGCGTTTGCTGCAGACAATGCGTGTTATTCGCCTGACACCTCTTTCGTTCACAAGCGATTTCCGCCCACTATTCCGCTTTCCGCTCGGAGTTTTCCGACTTAGCTGCCATTCTTTGAAGATTCGAGATACTGTTCTGCGAGAAACACCAAGAAGATTAGCGGCTTCGGAGATAGTGGAATCACCCCTTCTGGTGCCCACAATCATGCCGCGGTCAAATTCATTCAAATCTCTTGCTCCCCCCATGAACAGGCAAATTGCAACGTTAACCGGTTCTTCTGACCAGGATAAAGCTTTTCATCAGCAAATCCGGTTTATAACGTCAGCGCACGTGCTGTTCATCCAGAAAATATTTCAGGCGGCTCTTAGAATTTTTTTTTATATTAATATTATTTAGATATCTACACACGTGATTGGCAATGTTAATTACCACGCAGTAAACACTTCACAAAATCCGGAGAAAATGGATAATGTTTTTTAAACACAAAAAGACTCACTGTTTCATGTTGCACTCTAATAAGTAATTCCACGTAATTCTGTCGATTTGCTGTTTCTCGTAGATAAGCACCAGTACCTCCAATGTCTACGTCTCCTTTCTTGATTTTCAAAGACAACGCTCCATCGACATCCAAGAACTTCCGAGCATCTAATGACGATTCCACGAGCTTATATTCGGATCTAGTGAAACTTCGATCGATAACCTGCGAAGAAAAGACATAACCAACATTTTTAATAAATGCTATAATCAGTTACATCCCATATTATACAGGGTGATTATAAAAAAACTATCCCGACATATGGGCCCCTAACTATCATACCATTCACAGAAACTGAATGAAATTTTGGCATAAGGTATTTTGATCTATGCGCTCAAGAATGATATGGAAAACAACAGTGTCACTCTAACAGTTACGGTTACAGTGAGAAAATTTCGAAAATATCAAATGGCAACACCAAGTTTTTTGTATTGGAATGTGATCTCCATTGTGAAAAACCCTAAACAGCGTTCGAACGGCAACTGTAGCATGAAAATCACCGGCGGTAGATAGGCTAAAAGTGAGGACAACCAATAAGGACAGAGAAGCAGCATAAAATAAAGCATTTTATTGTGTTTTCCACATGACCTTGTGGAGGACTAATCAGGCTGGGAAACGGTGTGACGAATGAAACGAACATTAATGCTCTGGTGCACGGCAAAGTCCTTTTTCCTTGCCTAGCTCCGGGGATTTTCGTGCTACAGGTGCCATTCCAACGCTATTTAGTGTTTTTCAGTATGGAGATCGCATTCCAATACAAAAAACTTGGTGTTGCCATTTGATATTTTCGAAATTTTCTCACTGTAACCGTAACTGTTAGAGTGACACTGTTGTTTTCCATAACATTCTTGAGCGCTTACATCAAAATACCTTATGCCAAAATTTCATTCAGTTTCTGTGAATGGTATGATAGTTAGGGGCCCATATGTCGGGATAGTTTTTTTATAATCGCCCCGTATATTCAGCCTTTATAGGGATTTATATATATATATATATATATATATATATATATATATATATATATATATATGCCTTTTTGTGTTTTAGAAATAGGGGCCTCACAAAAAATGTACATTTATTTTGTATATCTTTTTTCTTTTTAAGAGGCCCCAAGGAAATATCTGCCCCGGAGCTCCGAGAAGGTACGTTACGGCCTTGGCCACCTCGTTGGGCATTTTGCCTGTTGTGGCCTTGTATTTGTATTCGCAAATTTTTGTCCTCTCCCCCCCCCCCCCCCCGTCAGCAAACTTTCGTCTCTCTCTCTCATGTCTGCTCTATCTCCTAACGCGTATCGGTGGGATCAGAGACGTACGCGGGGGGTGGGGGAGAGAGGGTGCCCCAGAGACAATCGAAAAATTATTTTTCAATGCAAAAAATATTTGTAAAAAATTTAAATTTCGAAAGGAAATACCTTTATTTGCTATTATAATCAATGTCTGTTAATTTCAATGCTATCTGGAGGCTAAGAACCCAAAATTACTTTTTAAGAAATTCATTGCGACCAACCCGTACAAGACGTACATGGTAAACCCTTGGCCCGCCGACCAAATGTGGCCCTGGGGATTACCTGATGTGTCCTCCCACTCAATTACGTAAAAATAAACTAAGCGGCACATGTGTACAGATCGCTTAAGTGACCCGCGACGCAGTTCCAGAACACTTAAGCGATCCATGGCACATTTTTAGAGATTCCTTAAGTGACACGTAGCACAGTTTTAGAGCACTCAAGTGGCCCCCAGTGCGGTTCTACATCACTCAAGCTACCCGCGACACATTCCCAGATTACTTAAGTGATCGGCGGCACAATTACGGATCACTTGAGTGATGAGTGGCACAGTTCCAGAGCGCTTAAACATCCCGGACACATTTCCAGATTGGCGCACCAAGAATATTTCATATTTTTGTAAGGGGCCGTTCAAGTGTCACGTAAGCAAATTTTTAGCCATTTTTGAGGGCCCCCCCCCCCTGTCAGCAACAGTCAGCAAAACTCTGACCCCCCTCCCCCCCCCCGCTTGTCAGCAAAAATTTCGTCATCAGCCCTGCCGCTCTGAACCCTAACGCATATTGGTGGGATCAGAGACGTACACGAGGGGGGGGGCATGGGGGGGGCTCGTGCCCCCTCCCACGATCAAGACTTTATTTTTTTGATGCGACCTGCCTCCTCAAACCTGATTTTGCAAAAAAAATTAACTAAGTGGCACATCTACAGATCACTTAAGTGTCCCGTGGTACAATTCCAGAACATTTAAGCGGCCCGTGGCACATTTTCAGATGTGAACAATGATCACATCAACACTTAAATGACCCAGGGCACAGTTCCAGAACACTTAAGCGATCCGTGACACATTTAGAGATCCCTTGAGTGACATGTGACGTAGTTTTAGGGCACTTAAGTGGCCCCCAGTGCGGTTCTACATCACTCATGTTACCAGCGGCACATTCTCAGATTATTTAAGTGTGTGTGTGTGATCCGCGGCATATAATTATGGATCACTTGAGTGATGCGTGGCACAGTTCCAGAGCACTTAAGCGGTCCACCGGACACATTATCAGATCACTTGGATCCGCGAAACATTTAGAGATCACTAAAGTGGCTCTGTAGGGCACTTATCATTAGGGAGAATGTTACTTCAAGTGCCTACAAACTATCGAAAGGTTTTTCTCGTTTTTGGCGCACCGAGTAAGGCGCTGTTAAAAATATTTCATATTTTCGTAAAGGGTGGTTGATGACGTAAGTAAAATCCAACCCCCTTCCCCCCTTGTTATCAAAAGTCAGCAAATCGGAACCCCCCCCCCACCCCCATAGATGATGACGTAATACTGGAACGGCCCCTAAAGGGTGGTTGAAGACGTGAGCATAATCAAACCCCCCTCCCCCCCCCCCATCAATGCTGACTTAATACTTGAATGACCCCTTATTGCGAGTGTTTAAATTTAGAAATTTTAACATAACCAAAACCACATTATGTATATTTCATAGTAATTATTGATACTCACGTGTATGTGTTTTCCGATATACGATAAATCATAGATGTCCGCGTTACCCTTTTGGTGTGTCTTCAGATTGAATGAATTACCGAGATACATAGCAGCCATAATCGGTATGATATTGACAGTCATGGTGAACGATCACTTGAGATATCTATCCATAAAACAAATGGAAAATTTTAGAATACACTACACTCGGACCCTCTTATAACGAAAAAAACAAAACAACGGAACTACTCGTTATACGTGAAAAATGATGCATTAAAGCGAATTAAACATAATTTAAATGCGTTTATGCATTTTCAATAGTTTGAGCATTTTTGAAATAAATAGAATCAAATTGATAAAAGGTTAAAAAATTTAACTAAAATCTTATGTAATTGAATGCATCAACGTAAATATTTAGCTGGGCAAATGCCCCAAAGGGGTGAAAAACTGTCAGGCAACAATGGTTTTGGGGCCTCAACAATCACTTTCGGAACGTTTATTTTGGTTACCGTGGTTTCCAACAATGAATAGACGCGTATATATGCCTTTACAATGGTTTGTCACACCTTTAATTCTGTTATTATAACAGTTTATTCCTTTATAACAGTTTGTAACTTTTCCAATCCTCCCATACTTCACCAAAGGATGTTTAGAGGTGTTGCGAGTTCGATACCCGGTTCGTCCTTGTCAGGAAACTTTCTTGACACAGGGGTACAACAGAAACGACGACATGACCACAGCAAAAAAATTGCTACCGTAGGGAGTCTCCATTCGAGGGTTTATCGCACCAACCTCTCGATGAGTATAAAAAACAAGCCTGCCGTTCGGAATCAACAATAAATTGTAGGTCCCGGTCTAATTAGCCCTCGCGTGCAGAAAATGATCAAATGACGAACGCGATTATCCCCTAACGTCAGGGGTTCTCAAAGTGCGCGTCGCAGCTCTTAGGGGCGTCGCGGTGAGCTCTGCTTATGTGAGCCAACTCAATACCAGGAATCGGTTCTTTGTTAGACTATTCTGGGGCAGGGCCGTCTTAAGAGCATCATGGGCCCCCGGGCCAAGTGATTTTTCTGAGTCCCTACCAGGCAAATTCTCGGAAATTTCAACCAGATCTCATTTTTGTGACGCCCCTTTTCTCTCGAGGCCCCCGGGCCGTGCCCGGGTGAGCCCATTCCTTAAGACGGCATTATTCTGGGGGACTACGGATTCATGTCTACTAGGGAAAGAGAGCCGAGAAATACAAAAGTGTGACAGCCGCTAGCGCACGTGAAAATGTCCGCAACGCACAAGCACGAGCGCTGTTTTTCGCGCAAGAACCGTGTCATAATGGGAAAAACAACGTTTCCCGTAAAGTAGGCCTACTGCGCGATCTTTTGCGTCCGCGTCGCCTGGCTACTCTCCACCAGTAAATTCTTCATCTCCAATAGCGTGAGCGAAAAATCCCGTCCGTGAGTTAACGCTCGTGTGGCATCCGCCTAATAAGGTTATCCGCAAGTTAAATATGATTTAACAAACAGGGGGGGGGGGGGGGGAAAGTGGGGCAAAAAGGATTTTACAATACTCAGAAACGTCACGCTGGAATGTCTTCCAGTGAAGGGGGGGGGGTCATTATCAATTGTACCTTGACATTTTCTAGAAATGCAGATTTAACAATGAAAAAAAAATCTTGAAAGGATGACGTCACTCTCCGTTATCATACGAAGGTTTTTAACAACTAGCTGTTGCGAAGGTGAATTTTTTGGAAAGGGAGAAAATTCAACTGCCTTTTAAATGTTGAGCATTTAAGGGTTTAATTTAATAAAAAAAAACTAGCGTAAGAGGCAAACATTCTGACCTAGGAGCCCATTTTAGGTGGCCGGAAGGGGCGGCTGCTTTATTCTCAATATTTTGCAGAAACTAAATATGATTTCGGGAATTATCAGCCTCTCAGGAAATACGAATTCTCGTTCGCGATTCTCGAAGGTTCCAAAATGTAGGGAATTTCAAAACCCTATTCTGAAGATCGAGAATAATTATTCAAATGACCTACTGTCATTATCAAATTCCCGGGCAAAACACATTTGTTACAGTGAAAACCCATTGCATCCACTTATTTATTCCGTATGCATTATAAATTGAGGTATTGATCTCTTTTGGTGTATGTTTTGATCCTTAACTAAACATCACTTTTCCTGGCATGCCGTGGATTGGACTACTATAAGGTTATTTGGAGGTTCGCGAAGTCATCTAACACTTAGTTTTGTTGAAGTTAACTTCAACGCCGGGCTGTCTTAAGAGCACTATAGGCCCCCCCCCCCGGGTAAGCTGAGCAACTTTGCGCCCCATCCCGAGGGATATACGCTTTAATCTGATGACCGGACGACGGAAAGCCGTCCTGCTCAGTCGAGCAGGTCCCTAACTTGGGGCCCAACTCAAACTTAGAGCAAATATGTCCCTAAGAAACCAAGAAATTCCTAAAACTAACTCTCCCTTCCCCGGGTTCCCACTCGACCTCGTGGCTGGGAGTTTTACATTTGTTTTACAGATTATACATGTCTTTGTATCCTGCAATACAAAAAAAAAATTATTTACATATACTACAAAAGTTCATTTTACTACTTTACTACTTTACTACTTTACTACTTTATTTACAATTTATTCCAAAGACTCTAAACAAATTTCATAATTTGTGCTGGATCTAATTCTAATGGTCTCTTTTTGTAAGGATCTATCTACAGATGCCAGCTGTACACAAATGATTGGCATCCCAGTTTTTTTCCCATTTTCTGATTCTGCACAGTTGGCACAGTAACCCCGGGTAAAGTGACTTTGCGGAGGTCCCCTATCCGGCTAGAGAAATACCATTTACATACTCACGCTGGTTCACACCGGATATTTTTCCAGGTTGCCCCCATGCGTTTAGACGACACTGTGTACCCACACATATTTCTATTGGAATTAAAAAGGAATTTTTGAAATAATAATTAGAGATGCCGGAACCATACCTTGAAGCAAGATATCCTTTTTCGCGTCTACTCCCGAAAGTAACGGGTCATTCGACAATATTTATCATTCTACTTAATGTGGTGCAGAAACATTTAATCATCGGAACCGTTATCTTTGCGTGAGAGATGAACATGTGTCTCATTTTCGTTTACCGCTTTACAAATATACATTCGTTTGAGATAAGAAATTTTATTCTCTTAAGACTTCCTGCGAATAACGAATGTTGAGCATTCGACTCGTTTAAAAAATCGTCAGCTGAAATTTCTATATTGTAGCTGATATTTTAGCCGATTTCCCTTGATGTTTGCAAAAGACAAAAAAGACGATGATATCAAGCTGTGTGATCTAACCGTGTAAGATATAATCATTTCCGAATGTTCGATAACTGACGCAAACCATTTCGTAGTATTCTCGATCGGCTATTGGACGAACGCCATTGAAGAAAAACTGAAATTGATGGTACGCTCATCGATTTTCACAAGAAATTCCATAAAATGGATCGTCCTCTTCGAGTCAAAAAAGCTATTGGACCTGGGCGTGCCGAAAAAGATATGCCGTATACTGCATTCATATCTAAGCTCAAGAACTTTTCAGATTTGTATTCGATTACCTCTTTTTTTGGGGGAAAAAAAGTGCCTAGCCGTGTGGTGTAAGGTTCGGTGCTGGATGCACTATTATGACAGGGAAGAGAGCATTATTTTATATTTGGCCCATTATTTTATATCTGTGGTGGAAGACCCCACTAAATTTCCGTATTTCTACGCTAAAATCGGCAATTTTAACATTGATCTCTATGGGTAGGCTGACCATATTTCCTCGAGAAAAATACGGGAAATTAGGATTCCAAATACGGGAAAATAAGGGACATCGCCAATTATCGACAAAACTGAACAAAATTGCCAGATATTGCTGAAATTGCGGGAATAATAATATGGCAGGAAATGAAGCATTACTGCAAATTGCAGTGGCTTAAAATGAATTCCACGAAATAAAACGTTCACCAGGACAAATGTGATAGATTAATATTCTTATTTAAAGTTGTAATTATCATAATATAATTTATGAGTTTGCGTAAAAAACGGGATACTTTTGCCAAAAAATCGGGACGGCCAGGAAAATAGAAAATACTGGGACTGTCCCGGGAAACACGGGACGTATGGTCACCTTATCTATGAGGCTCATTCAGTGTTCGTCCCTCGAAGTGATGCTGATGGTGATTAGACGTCTATTCGAAAAGCCTCATATAAGCTCGATGGGTTTTGGTCACAGTCGACTATGTTTATCCGACGGGATTGCTGTTGATTGAGATCAGGCTCTCGCTGATTTTGATGGCTAGAGTCATGAAATGGCCATGATTGGCTATTCGGGGATATTATAACAGAATCCTTTGTTGCGTGGATTCACTAATTTTTCTTACGGATTCACTCGTGGTCAAGTTCACATTCAATTGCAGGTCAGTATATGAACGTAGTGCCATTTTTTGACTGTTTCGAATGGTCTGAGCCAGCGGTTCGCAACCGGTGCTCCGCGGAGGCTCCTTGTACACCCTCCAGGGGCTCCGCGGCCGCTCGAGTAAAATTAAAAAAAGTAATTATAAATATTTTTAAATGGTAAAAATAAATCAGTAACTTTGATGAATAATTAAAAAATTGGCCGCCGTAGAATTTTTCTACTTAAAAGGGCTTGAGAACCCACTGGTCTAAGCATTTTCTTTAGGAGCAGCTTGAATATACAGTGGAACTAATTTCTTAAAAGACCTTTACTATACTTGGTTTTATTCACTTATAAATTATGGTGCAATTATATGGGGTGGTGATTATAAAACTAATTTATTGCCTTTATTTTCAATACAAAAAAAGAGTTTTCAAAACTTTGAATCGGGGTCAGCCTCATTCTTCTACAATTTTTAGAAATCTTAATCTACTTCCTTTACGCCATAAATCTCTTTTTCGTATTATTCTGTTCTTAAACCGTAATAAAGGCTTATGCAGTTTAAAAGATAATGTTTCCGAGCGTAGACCTCGTATGATTTACCGTGTTCCTACTTTTAGGAAAGAAATTTTTCGTAAACATTTTTATTATTTAGCTTCGAAATTATATAATTCACTACCACTAGAAATACAAAATATACCCACACACGCGCAGCATTTAAAAAATCATTATTCAAATTATTAATTACAACAGACGATGTAGGCTCTTATTTTGACCTTTAGGAGGAGCAATAAAATTTATTCAATTTAGCTTCGCCACTTTAATGTTTTGTTTTATTTTACATTTCTCGCCATGCATTAAGAACTTTGTCTTTTTTGTGTTGTGTATGTTTTTTCGTTCTTGATTTTTTTTTATCTTTACGTATTTTTTTATTTGACTGATAATTTTGTCTCTTTTATGTTGTATATCTGTCTCTCTTTTTTTAATGTTTCTGTTCATGTCGTATGTTTTATACATTCTATTCATTAATTATCATGTAAATTTTCAATCGTCCGTACAGGCATCACAGCCTATGGATGATAAATATGGTTTGTTTTGTTTAAACTAATCTAAATCTCTGTATGTTGTAAATGAATAAATTGATTTGATTTGAACTTCAGTTAACGAGCAATTCGTGTAACGGCAAAAATTCGAACAAATTTTGACTCTATTAACGAGCGATGGTTCGCATTACGAGCCAAAATTTTGCGGTTCGTTTCTTTATTTTCCCGTTATCACAACGGAGCTGATTGTTTTCGCTTTCGCCCACAC
Source organism: Pholcus phalangioides (assembly GCF_987345545.1). NCBI lineage: Eukaryota > Metazoa > Arthropoda > Arachnida > Araneae > Pholcidae > Pholcus > Pholcus phalangioides. The sequence goes on along the minus strand of NW_028301617.1, from coordinate 5,433,741 downwards.
ATATGTGTTATGGGATTTTAGGTAATATTCTCCCCTACGGTCTCTAATAAGTGTATCTCAGTCGAAAATTTAACACATACGAGTGTGAATATTTACAATACGAAATCCAATACATGGAAATTCAGTTTCTGATAATAATAAGTGATTGAGGACAACTATATCTGAAAAATATGACAGTAAGCAGGGCCGCAACTAGATGCCTGGTCAGCCGGGGCAAGCTCGCATTTTAGCGCCCCCCCCCCCTCATAATGTTGAAGGAGAGGTTGAAGAGTGGAATTTGTGCCCCCTCTTGTCCGGTGCGTGGGGCACCAGACCCGACTGCACCCCCCCCGTAGTTGCAGCCCTGGTTGTAAGACGGATGATCATATGCAGGGTTGGCAAGTTTTTGCCATAGTGGGAAAAACCGCCCCAAGGATTCAAAATTTGAACTTTCACTTTCGTGAAGTAAGTTCTGAGAACCTTAAATGTACTTCACGAAGGGGAAATATTTAAAACTATTTTTTTTTAACCTCAAAAATCAGCACTGTTCTTTTTACAATTTGACAAAAGGGTCGGTGATAAATATGAATAAAAAACATTTTTGCGAAGCACATTGCTTGTAAAGAAGTTCTTAATAAAGCACGTCTCTTAATGAAATCCAACAACATGAATTGATATGAGCTATATTGCAGAAGTGAGAGTGTAGAAAATTCCTTTTCATTTCATTAGTTTTGATAAAGGGCAGTGAAGTTAGTATTGCATGCCATTGTATTAGATAGGTAATGCAGTGGAGCATCGATTATCCGAATACCGATCAACAAAAACATCAGTTACCCAAAAGCGTTCCAGTCTGCAAATTCACTGCCTTGAGACAGCTATGAAGTGATTAGAAAAACAAGAAGAATGTGATGTTGCCCGATTGCTGTCTTGACCGAAACCTTGCTTTTAATAGATTTTAGACTTTGTGATGATGATGATATACTTTTTCTTTTGCAGATAATTGAAGATTCCGACATCATAATCTCAAGGATAAAACAGCAGAAGCTCTACAAGAGTATATGCTGAAAAATTTTTTTGGTAAACATCAGACTTCAGAAGAATCACAGAAACTACAACAGATTTGGTTGCCTGCTCTCAGCTCAAACACATCTTTAAAAGTATGGGTGAATCGTCTGCAAGATTGCATAGCGAGGATCATTTTGATGAAGGAAATACCAGTTTCATATCAATTTAGAAAAAATATGTAATTTCTGATAAATTTCAAACTGAAAAAAACTCACAGAAGTGTGATATCTTTGGTAGAACATTTTCAGAAATCCGCAACTTTTAAACCGACACAGAAAGAGCCTACATCTGTGGAAGAACATTTCATCGGATCAATGCTTCAAACACGCACACAAAAATTAACACTAAGGAGGTGCCACGTGAGTGGACCATAATGTGGAAAGAATTGTTTACAAAAATTTTAAATATACACAAAATACATCAGGGAAGCCATATAATTGCGATGAAACATTTTTTGACATCAGCAATTTGAACTGATGCAAAAGAGTCTGCACAGAAGCTGCATGAGTGCAAATTCTGTGGTTAAAATATTTTTTTGAGCTGTCAACTTAAATAACAAAACAGGGGTCCATAACGGAGAAAGACCATATAAGTGTGATATTTCAGTGATACAAATTTCTGGCATTTATAGTTTTTACCAACACAAAAACAGTCCACACTGGAGAGAAGTCACAGGAGTGTGAAACCTGTGGTAAAACATTTTCTCTTTTAGGTAATTTAAACATTCACATTTTGTGGTATTTGTAGTAAAACGTTCTGTTGCTGCACTTTTTGAATATGCACAAAAGAGGTGAAATAAAAGAGAACGCACATGAGTGTGAAATCTGCAATAAAACATTTTCTAGCCACAGCAGTTTCAACAAACACAAAAGTGTTCACACTGGGATAAAGCCATTTCAATGCTATATCTGTCATAAACAATTTTCTCGAAGTAGCAGTTTAATCATTCACATAAAATTCCACACAGGAGAGAAGCCACATGAATGTGATGTCTGTGGTAAAACATTCCCTGTAATAGGTGATTTAAACAGGCACAAAAAAGTCCATACGGGAGAAAAACCACACGAGTGTGAAATCTGTGGTAAAAGATTTTCTCGAGCATCTGATTTGAAGTCACACAACAGGGTCCATAGTGGAGAGAAGCCACATGAGTGTGATATTTGTGGTAAAACATTTTCTCGAACAGACACTTTAAACCTACACAGAAGAGTCCACACGGGAGAGAAGCCACACGAGTGTGAAATCTGTGGTAAAACATTTTCTCAACTTGTCCATTTAAAATTACACTATAGGCTCCATACTGGAGAAAAGCCACATGAATGTGATATCTGTAGTAAAACATTCTCTCGAATAGGTGATTTAAACATGCACAAAAAATTCCACACGGGAGAGAAGCCCCATGAGTGTCAAATATGTGGTAAAAAATTTTCTCATGTAGGAAAATTAAAATTGCACAACATGGTTCATACTGGAGAGAAACCATATGAGTGTGAAATCTGTCATAAAACATTTTCTCACGCTCGCAGTTTAAACTTACACAAGAGAGTCCACACGGGAGAGAAGCCACACGAGTGTGATATCTGTAGTAAAGTATTCTCTAACCATAGCAATTTTAAACGACACAAAAGAGTCCACACTGGGGAGAAGCAACATGAATGTGAAAACTGTGGTAAAACATTTTCTCGAGTAGGCAATTTGAACTCACACAAAAGAGTCCACACTGAAGAGAAGTGACATGAATGTGATTTTTGTTACCGGAAGTTTTCAACAAGTTCTCATCTGAAGAAGCACAAGTTGATTCATTCTGAAGGGAATTCAAATGAAATTGGCAACATGAGAATATGTCCTAACCAAAGCTTGACAAATCCCATTTTGCCATGGCGACTATAGTATTGGTGCACAAATTGTCCTTTGTTCAAGTTCGAGAACTATATAATTTTTGGAACTTATATCCGTATATGCATGAACATGGAGGGAGTCACTATGCCCTTTAAAAGTAAAAAAAAAACATTGTTTTGGACCTACTTTTGTCAAGAAAAAAATCTTTGGCTCCTAGATTTATTTTTTACGATTTGTCAAGCCCTGGTCTTACCACGATATTTCAGTTGAAGAACCTGCGCCTCTTTCAAGTGATGAGGAGTAATGTTGTAAGAGCGACAGAATAATACAATAATACACATAAAAAAAATCCTATCAGAACTCTTCCAAAACCTATTTTCAGAATAAAGTGGGGTTTTTTAAAGTTTTGTACAGGTTTTTTGCCAATTGGACGAAAGATGACACGTAGTTTTCAGTGAAAATTTTACCGATTGTGACATGGAAGCTAAATTATTAATGAAACTGCATTGATGTATTTTATGTTTTTCAGTACCCCATATGGACAGGCAAAAGGTCGTCTTTTTTAATGTATTTCACATGATATAATCTTTTTTCATTGCATCAACATATTCTCTATTTGTTTGTGTCAAGAGAGAATCAAGAAAAATAAATGATTAATTCAAATATTTCCAAAAATAATGATCAATAAGAATGTCTTGTATGATCTAATGAGAGAGTGAGTGAATGATCTAATGAGAGAGTGAGTGAATGATCTAATGAGAGAGTGAGTGAATGATCTAATGAGAGAGTAATCCTAAATATATGGCGGAAAGTTTTAATAATGACGTTATTAGGAGAAATTTAGATGATACGAAAGAAATTACGTACTGCTGATGCACAATACAATAGAGTATATTCAATGATTCCATTAACTCTGTTTTACTCAGAAACTTCTAATGAAACGTTAATAGGAATAAAATAACAGAAGCAAAAGAGAATAAAGTAAGTGGATACGCGATGCATTAACCCCCTAAAATGTTCAAAATCATCTACTGTTTATACTTTGATATTATAAAAAAAACATTGTCGATCATCAGTAAGCACACAATGGTTTATTTTTTTATGATGAACTAGCTGTTACCAGTGACTTCACTGGTAGGGGTTCCGCAATCTCAGATTTGCTCAGCAATGATTTCCTCCCTTACCACTTGAAAACCTCGTGATCCCCATGGATGATGAACTTTCAGAAATCGCATTACGCCAAACACGAGAAAACCTTTCGAAAACCCTAAATAGCGTTCGAACGGCAACCCATTCACAATAAATAAATAAAGAAAAATTTCGACATTCGCAATGTAAATATGTTAGCAGGTGTTTCCAATCGAGTGGGACCCCAAAAAAAAGCATAAAACCCCTTCGCCCAGTGTAGGCCCAGAACTGTAGGAGTAGGTTAACTGCCCTGCGTAAAGATTTAGGAGACCGCAGTGTTCTAGGTGAGAACAAAGAACACCGTTATAAAATTACCGCCAGAAACCGCGAAGCGTGGCTAGTACGTTGACGTCGAAATTTCAAAATCTATTTGATTGCAATTCATTATCCTTATCGGAACCGCAACGCCCCTCGCTAGGAGGAATGAAACTCTTTGGGGGCCATTCAAGTACTACGTAAGCAGATTTTCAGCCATTTTTGACCCCCCACCCCGTCAGCAAAATTACGTCACATCCGGATTCGTCTCTTAACGGCCCGCGGCATATTTACAGATCACTAAAATGACCCAAAGCACATATAAAGAGCGGTTAAATGACCCAAAACACATTTACAGATCACTTAAGTGACCCGCAGTGCAGTTTTACATCACTTGAGTGGCCGTCAGCGTAGTCCCAGATCAATTAATTGGCCCACGACGCATTTACAGATCACTCAAGTGACTCGCGGCTCTGTTCGAAATCACATAAGTGCCCAGCTGTACTTTTTCAAATCCAGTAAGTGGCCTCCAGTCTCCTAAGTATTGAGCACTCTTGTCTTAAGTGATGTGTAAATATTCCTGTGCCGGTCAAAAACAAGTCATCTGTGAATGTGCCGAGGATTTGAAATTGTGTCGCGGGCTGCATAAGTGATGTGAAACTGCACTGCGGGTCACTTAAGTGATCTGTAAATGTGCTTTGCGTCATTTAAGTGATCTGTAAATGTGCTTCGGGTCATTTTAGTTATCTGTAAATGTACTGCGTACGTCTGGAATGATCATCCAGTGCGAAACACAAGTTTTTTGCTAGTTTTATAAAAGGTGGCCAGACGTCCCGGTTTTTAACTAATCACTGTCACGACATCTATTTGTGTCGGTTCTTGTCATCGCCTAATGAAATCACGGCATGATGACCATATTTCGTTAGAAAAATATGGAAGACTAGAATTTTTGAAGAAAAATACGGGATATCACTGAGAATGTTGGCAAAATTACAAACTGTTTTAAAATTTCTGAAAAAGGGGCGAGAAATGACGGGATACTGGAAATCGCGGTGAATTGAACTGTAATTAACCGAAAAAATGCTGAGCGTGTGGCAAACACGCGAGATGAGGCACGAGAATGTCCCGTAAAAGACGGGAAATGTGGTCACCCTACTGATAATATGCCGTGAATTGTGGTGCTCCGTCGAATTGTTTCAAACATTTTACTTTCCCTGAAAAGATGAAAAAAACGCCGATTTATATTTTCAATAGCATTTCCACGGTTGTCACAAAAGTGGCCTTCGCCACATTTATTGCACTTTGAAAATTATTTTTCAATTAATGCTACTATGCCGCTATATATTAGGGATGACCATACGTCTCGTATTTCTCGGAACATCCCGTATTTTCACGTCATTTTGGCCATCCCGTGACTTTTTGGAAGATGTCCCTTTTTTTTCAACGCACTTTCACACAATCAAGCCAACTCTAGAACTTTTATTCTTCATTTTGAAATCAAGTATCAAAACTATCCCTTCCCAACTCATAAACCACAATACGATAATTACGATTATCAAATAGGAATCTCACATATGGCCCATGATACACATGCGACTAAATTTGCAATTCTAATAATTTTCACGAATTTGAATGACTAATTAGTTAATTATGATTTCAATTAGCATCAGGATCGTTGTGATCAATAAATGACGAGAATTCAAATTTTATGAAAGTTGCTAAATTTCAGCATTTACCAAAGTCCTTGGTGAAATGTATTTGTTTACAAGCGTTTTTCGGCCTTTTACCGTAATATATATCTATATAAATTATATATAATATTAATATATATATATATATGATATACATTTCATATATATATGTAAAACTATCGAAACAAGCTACAGTAGAGACATGGTTATGCTAATATTGTCTTAATACAGCGCCATCTGTGATTCATTATATTAAAAAAAGTGTGAATATTATATATATATATATATAAAATATAAATATATATAAATAAACTTTAACGTTGAGACACTGCAACTTGTGGGATTTACCGGGTAGGGCCTCCAAAAAACCATTTGGCCAGGGGGGCCCATGATACTCTTAAGACGGCCCTGGACATAGGGGACTCGTATGCCCCCCAAGAGCCGACTAAAAATTAAAAACAATTTTGATATTTCGGTGGGAAAACAATATGGAAAGAAAATACCTTTTTTATGTAACTATTTCAATCAATTTGTTTTTTAGATGCTTTTTGGAGAATGGTAACTCATATTTCTAGGGAGGAAAGCTTTTGTGCCTTCTCTTCAAAGGCCGATGCTGCGCACGCCCTTCCTTAGAGTGCCCTACCTTACTCTGCATTGTCTCTCTCTCTTCCAGAATATGGCCGGCATTAAACTATAAAAGTTTCATTATAGTTCTTTTACAAAACTTGAAGAATGCAACCATCAAGTGCATCGGTTACATTCGAGCGAATGCTAGCAATAGACTCGCTGGTTGTTCATTTCAAGTTTTGTGGAAGATCCTGTATCAAACTTTTGTAGTATGATCCCGTACTATGTGCGTTGTATCATCTTTTTCTACTGCGACCACCTAGTGACTGAAATTGAGAGAGGCTGTAATGTTTCTACTGAGCTGTTGCGCTTGTTATAAGTGATATAGGGTGACCATACGTCCCGTATTTCCCGGGACAGTCCCGGTACTTTCTGTTTTTTTCGCCGTCCCGACTTTTTGGTAAAAGTGTCCCGGTTTTTCCCGTATTTTACGCGAAGCCTACTTGAATTTTAATTCTTTATTGAAGTCAAAGATTGATATTATTTTTAAACTCATAAATTATTTTATGATAATTACAACTATATATGAGAATATTAATCTCCCACATTTGCCTTGGTGAACTTTTTTCGTGGAATACATTTTAATCCACTGCAATTTGCAGTAATGCATGATTTCAACAATATTTGGCAACTTTGTTTAGTTTTGGCGTCATTTTTGGCGATAAGTGACCATGTCCCGTATTTTCCCGTATTTAGAATCCCAATGTCCGTATTTATCTCAAAGAAATATGGTCAGCCTGGTTATAAGGAAAGTCTATGTCTCTATAAAATTGGTTTATTTACTTGCCGAATTGCAAGACCGTGGTTAGATACCCGATAGAGAAAAATATTTCTTTTCTCTCCAAGTTCATCTCTGCATTAACAACGAAATTCAAGTGGAAGATGTGGAAGTCTTAAAACTTCTAAAAAATGGAAGTGCGACAAAGTACCAGGACCAGATGATATCTATCCTAGGGTCCTTAGCAGTGTTCGCCTATACGCATCTAGATGCGCGATTCACGCATCAAAATTAAATTTTATTCCTCCAAATTCCGTGGACGAATGGAAATACTCCTTCAAATTTTAGGGTTTTTTTTTTTTAATCGAGTTATTTCTCAGTGATACAAAAAATACCCCTCTTTTAACAAAACTACCCTTTAAAATTTTGGAGAGAAGTGAATTTACTCTTTAAAATAATTTTTTTTTCGGATAACACTGGTACACAGGGAATGTGCTGGGGCCAGTCGAACAGATTTACAGGAGTAGTATTGCAGAGGGTTCCAAGGTATTGGAAGCTTGGTAATGTGGTTCTGATATTTAAAACGGGTAGTAGAGAAGCCGTGTCCAATCATCGTCGAGTGAGTTTGACGAGCTCCCTCTCCAAATATTTTCGAAATTATTATCAAAAGGCAATTGGCGAAGTGGACAGACGAGAATAATGTATTGTCGGATAATCAGTATGGGTTCAGAAAGGGAAAGTCATGTGCAACCAATCTCCTTTTGCTTCTATGATCACGTGACTAAAGTTTTTGGTAGGAGAGAGAGGGAAAAATGTCGATGTTGTTTATCTTTATTTCCAGAATGCGTTCGATCGGGTCCAACGTGGTAAACACTCGAACGTTTACACGAGATTGGGATTGGGGGTAAATTGCTGAATTGGATAAAATCGTGGTTAAGATATAGGTCACAATGGGTTATGCTGAAAGGGGAATTTTCTAATTGGATAGGTATTACGAGTGGAGTCACTCAAGGAAGCGCCCTTGGCCCCATACTTTTTTCACTCTTGCTCAGTTTCATTCTCAAAAAAGTCTCTTAAAGTGATTCTTCTAGTTTTAAGGGGCTTAATTCATCCTGGATTAGAGAACGCCGTCAGGTTTTGGAGATCGTACTTATAGAGGGACATTGACTTGGTCGAAGGGGTGCAGAGGAAAAACCACGCGTCTTGTTGGCACACGGGGCTTAAGCTATGAAGAAAGACGAATTTTTGAATATGTTTACATTGGATGAGCGCAGGTGTCGGGGGGGGGGGGATATGATTGACGTGTTTACAATCTTCAACGGGATGGATAAAGTGGACTATGAGTTATTAATGCATCGTCAATCAACTGTTTTGACAAGGGGACACTGGTATCGATTGCTAAGGGACAATTCTAGGGTGTGGTGTGTCGCAGGGAGTTTTTTTTCCAATAGGATGGTCAATGAATGGAATAGACTACTCCAGGGGTCGTGAATTCCAACACCATTTAACACATTTAAAAAAGAAGTACGGTTGACATAATGGGATAATTCGAGAAACTATCATTTATATTTTATCATAATTATTGGTTTCATATTGCTCTCATTGCTGTATTTTTGATACAGTTTAGATGTGTATTCGACATCCATATTTTTTATGGTCATCTTTTTTCATCTACCTCATTGAGCATTTTGTCTGCTGTGGCTTTTGTATTTGTATTTATAATCACATTACTGCCACCGCCACAACAGGCAAATTGATAATATGCCGTGAATTGTGGTGCTCCGTCGAATTGTTTCAAACATTTTACTTTTCCTGAAAAGATGAAAAAAACGCCGATTTATATTTTCAATAGCATTTCCACGGTTGTCACAAAAGTGGCCTTCGCCACATTTATTGCACTTTGAAAATTATTTTTCAATTAATGCTACTAGGCTGTTATATTAAGGATGACCATACGTCTCGTATTTCTCGGAACATCCCGTATTTTCACGTCATTTTGGCCATCCCGTGACTTTTTGGAAGATGTCCCTTTTTTTTCAACGCACTTTCACACAATCAAGCCAACTCTGGAACTTTTATTGTTCGTTTTGAAATCAAGTATCAAAACTATCTTTTCCCAACTCATAAACCACAATACGATAATTACGACTATCAAATAGGAATCTCACACAATTCGACGGGGACCACCAAAATTCACAACATATTATCAGTAGGGTAACCACATGTCCCGTATTTTACGGGACATTCTCGTGCTTTTACGTAAATTTGATTGTCCCGACTCATTTATGCAATTTTAATGTTCATTACAACGAAGCTAATTTGAATTTAAAATGTTTACTGAAATCGCAAATGAAGGTGATTTTTATAAATCATAAAATATTTTGATAATTATGTGACTATAGTCATTAAATTCTCATCTCGCGTGTTTGCCACGCTCGGCATTTTTTCGGTTAATTACAGTTCAATTCACCGCGATTTCCAGTATCCCGTCATTTCTTACCCTTTTTCAGAAATTTTAACACAGTTTGTAATTTTGCCAACATTCTCAGTGATGTCCCGTATTTTTCTTCAGAGGTGGCCGCGGAATGGGGGCTGATTTGTGTATTATTATTGCCTGTTGCCCGTTCCGAGGAAAACTGAGGGGTTTCACTGTAGTTCCATAAAATATCTCAAAATAAAATTATCTGAATAATTCAACAATCGAAATTATGATCAACAACTTGTAATTATTTGAAGACTTGGGCATTTTGAAACCATTTAAATATGAATTTGCGTTCGCGGGGGGGGGGGGGGGGCGTTCATGTTTCACGCCAACAGATTTCGACCTTTTTTTCTTCCCCTTCCCCCGTGAAAGAAATAATTTCAGCATTAATGAAAGAAACAAATCCAGAATTGATGAAATGGAATTATTCCAGAAGTAATGAAAGAAATAATAATTAATAAAGGAAATAATTTCCAGAATTAATGAAAGAAATGATAAAAAATAAAGAAAATAATTTCCGGAATTAATGAAAGAAAATAATTTCAAGAATTAATGAAAGAAAATAATTTCAAGAATTAATGAAAGAAAATAATTTCCAGAATTAATGAAAGAAAATTCGAGAAATAATGAGGGAAAATTCCAGAATTAATGGAGGAAAATTCAATTGGTAAAAGAAATTATTCCACATTAATGAATGAAATGATTCCAGTATTAATGAAATAAATTATTTAATCTTTTTTCACCTTTAGATGAGAGTTCCCTATCCTTTTTTAAATAGATAAAATAACCGAACTTCCAGTTTAAATTTCCAGTTCAGTTTATGAGCTTTGTTTATAAGGAACTGAGTGGAATAAGGAATATAGTTTTTTTTACTTTAAACTTCATCATCACCACGTGAGTAACTTTTAAATTCAACATTAGATGGCAGCACATTACTATAAAGAGGAGTGTGGGGAAAATTCACTTTTTACGATCTTACCTGGCGTCTGCAGGTGTAGAGATAGTTTTTAACTTTGTTTTGGATGTCTTCTTGGGTCTTGAAAAAATTACTGAACTGGAAGTTTGATCTTTCAGGTCAGTTCATGAGGAGCAAAGCTGAATGAAGAATTTTGTTTTTTTATACCCGAGCTTCGTAAGGCACTTCTGATTTTGAAAGTACCAACAACATTTTTAAAAATGAATGTCTTAAAGTATTGTAGAGCAGTGGTTCTCAACCTTTTCAAGCCCGCGGCCCGGTTTCATTCATTTTTGTGAGTCGAAGGCCCGATCAAACACACGACCAACGGAAAACAAATGAGGAGAAATGAAACGGCTAATCACTCGCGGCCCGGTATGAATGATATCAGGGCCCGGTATGAATGATATCAGGGCCCGGTACTCTGGGCCGCGGCCCGGCGGTTGAGAAACACTGTTGTAGAGTATTAAATTAATTTTTTAATTCCCTTAAAATTGTTAGTGCCATTGTGAATTCACTGCAAATGCTACAAGGCAAAAAAACATACAAAAAACTGCTATTGGCGGACGGGGTAACGTTTCGAGTCTAGATTCATTACTTCCTAGATACAATATCTATAGGACGTACTGGCCTAGTGGGAAGACTGGGTGCATTTATCACACCCACGTCCTGCAGCAGGGGTCGCTAATCTGGGATCTTTGCTGGGGCTTAGAGGCCAGATTTCCACTGGTCCCTTGATAAAGAATTTATAGCATGAAAAAAACAAAAATTACAAGAAACTAGGCTGAAGCCTTTCAGCCCCCACAGAGGCCGTGCGACCCGTACAACCACATGAGGCACCTCTCTAGGAAAGATTGCCAAATCCGACTTGGAAATTAAAAAGAAATTTCTTGAGCTGAGAAGCATCATCGGGGGCACCAAAAATAGATCCCGCACAGGCAGAGATTCCTTTCTCTTTTCTGCCCCTACATCGAGGCCACCTTAAGACTATCGTAGACCCGGGGCCACAACTAGAGGTTTGGTCAGCTGTGTCAAGCAAGCATTTTGGCACCCTCTTGTAATGTTGAAGCAGAGTTGGAAACAATTCAGAAAAGAAACCATAATCGGTGTGTTTAGAATCCCAATGTCCCGTATTTATCTCAAAGGAATATGGTCAGCCTAGTTATAAGGAAAGTCTATGTCTCTATAAAATTGGTTTATTTACTTGCCGAATTGCAAGACCGAGGTTAGATACCCGATAGAGAAAAATATTTCTTTTCTCTCCAAGTTCATCTCTGCATTAACATACTCTCTTTACATTCTTCCTGACGGCGAAATGAATAAACATTATACTATGTTTCTAACTGCATAATAAATGCACGACAGTATCAATTAACGTTAGAAATATGTTTGAAAAAATTCTGATCAAACGTGGGCAACCCGAGGCCAGAGAGAGACTGCTGTGCTTATGCAAAATACAAAGAACTGGATACTAAGCGGAGATGAATTCGGGAAAGAAAATTCTCTTTCCTCAGCTGGGAAACGAACCATCATACCCTCGCAGTCACAGAGGAAGCGCTGCTGCCTGCGCGTAGTTTCATTTAGCATACAAGTAAGTGCTAAGGGAAGAAAATTCGCTAGTGTAATGGAGCGTACTCGCCGGAAACTGGGAGGGGACAGTGGTTCGATTCCACTCAGAGGAATGTAATTCGTCTCCAGTTGGTATCTTGTCCTTTGCACTTTGACGCAAGATTAGTCCGTTGAATAGAGGGTTCAATGTATATCAAAAATGGTCACGTAGAAAAAAATGCTGAGACTTTATTATGGTTGACAAACAAAAATAAATATTTTGTTCTTCGAATGCATTATTGAAGGACTGATCCATGACAAATCGCATGCCTATGGTTTCTCTCCGGTGTGACCTCTTTTGTGCTTCTTCAAAGTTTGGATTTGAGAAAACGTTTTGCCACACAATTCACATTCATGCGGTTTTTCTCCACTGTGAGTTTTTTTATGTCGATTCAAAGTGCCAGTTTCAGAAAATGTTTTACCGCAATAACCGCACTCATGTGGTTTCTCTCCGGTGTGAACCCTTTTGTGTTTGTTTAAAGTGCTGATTTCAGAAAATGTTTTACCACAAACAACGCACACATATGGCTTCTCTCCAGTGTGAACTCTCTTGTGTTTTTTTAAACTGTCGTTTCGAGAAAACATTTTGCCACAAGCATCGCACTCGTACGGCTTCTCTCCGGTGTGAACACTTTTGTGTTTGTTTAAAGTGCTAATATGAGAAAACATTTTACCGCAAACATCACATTGATACGGTTTCTCTCCGGTATGAATCCTTTTGTGTATTTTTAAATTTCCGACTTCAGAAAACTTTTTGCCACAAGAATCGCACTCGTATAGCTTCCATCCATTGTTAGCTCGTATGTACGAATCTAAACTACGAATTTGAGTAAATGTCTTACCACGGAAATCACGCTCGTATTGTTTCTCCCCAGTGTGAACGTTTTTGTGATTGTTAAATGCGACCATTTCAAAATACGTTTTGCCACTATCATGTGGCTTTTCTCCAGCGTGAAATATTTTGTGAACCTTCAACTCAGAGCTCTTCGAGAATGTTTTTCCGCAGCACTCACACTTACATGGACAATTTTTAGTACCGAAATGAACATGAGAAATTTGTTCAGAATGGTTCTCACTCGGTATCGCTGAGATTGGAATACAACTAGAATTGTCTTCATTCGCATCATGTTCACTACGTGGTCTCACACACATGGAAGATGATTTATTCATTTCAAAAGAGTTAGAGGAATTTCGAAGATTTATTCACTCCTTAGATTACTACGCTGAGCAGATCCTTTGTAATTCACCAAGTTTCCCGTCCGATTCAATATTACCGCAAATACTGTCGTTGCTTTTAGACTTGTACAGAATTGGGAGTTTTCTTTTCCAGATTTTGATGAGGATCTTCAGCTGCCTGCAAACATATATAGTTATCATAATCATAAAACATATATAGTTATCATAATCATAAAACATATATAGTTATCGTAATCATAAAACAGATATAGTTATCATAATCATAAAACATATATAGTTATCATAATCATAAAACATATATAGTCATCATAAAGTCAACCTATACGGTAAGCAAAATTATTAAAATTATCACCAACTCAACAATGCTTCCAATAAACAAATCTGAAGTCACACACAACAGACAAATGGCCCAACAGGGTGGTTAGAAAAAAGAATTAAAGAATTGGATATAAGGGGACAATTGCCCCTCCCTCTTGATAGGAGGGTCCAGGGCAGAGAGAGAGAGAGAGAGAGCAATGTAGGTATGTGCAGTGCTGTCAATGACTTTTTCGCGTCAGTCTTTAACAGTAAAGGCAATATACAAAGTACCGGTGTGGCATGGGGGTGACAACGAAATTCAAGTGGAAGATGTGGAAGTCTTAAAACTTCTAAAAAATGGAAGTGCGAGCAAAGTACCAGGACCAGATGATATCTATCCTAGGGTCCTTAGCAGTGTTCGCCTATACGCATCTAGATGCGCGATTCACGCATCAAAATTAAATTTTATTCCTCCAAATTCCGTGGACGAATGGAAATACTCCTTCAAATTTTAGGTTTTTTTTTTTTTAATCGAGTTATTTCTCAGTGATACAAAAAATACCCCTCTTTTAACAAAACTACCCTTTAAAATTTTGGAGAGAAGTGAATTTACTCTTTAAAATAATTTTTTTTTCGGATAACACTGGTACACAGGGAATGTGCTGGGGCCAGTCGAACAGATTTACAGGAGTAGTATTGCAGAGGGTTCCAAGGTATTGGAAGCTTGGTAATGTGGTTCTGATATTTAAAACGGGTAGTAGAGAAGCCGTGTCCAATCATCGTCCAGTGAGTTTGACGAGCTCCCTCTCCAAATATTTTCGAAATTATTATCAAAAGGCAATTGGCGAAGTGGACAGACGAGAATAATGTATTGTCGGATAATCAGTATGGGTTCAGAAAGGGAAAGTCATGTGCAACCAATCTCCTTTTGATTCTATGATCACGTGACTAAAGTTTTTGGTAGGAGAGAGAGCGAAAAATGTCGATGTTATTTATCTTTATTTCCAGAAGGCGTTCGATCGGTTCCAACGTGGTAAACTCTCGAACGTTTACACGAGATTGGGATTGGGGGGGGGGTAAATTGCTGAATTGGATAAAATCGTGGTTAAGATATAGGTCACAATGGGTTACGCTGAAAGGGGAATTTTCTAATTGGATAGGTATTACGAGTGGAGTCACTCAAGGAAGCGCCCTTGGCCCCATACTTTTTTCACTCTTGCTCAGTTTCATTCTCAAAAAAGTCTCTTAAAGTGATTCTTCTACTTTTAAGGGGCTTAATTCATCCTGGATTAGAGAACGCCGTCAAGTTTTGGAGATCGTACTTATAGAGGGACATTGACTTGGTCGAAGGGATGCAGAGGAAAAACCACGCGTCTTGTTGGCACACGGGGCTTAAGCTATGAAGAAAGACGAATTTTTGAATATGTTTACATTGGATGAGCGCAGATGTCGGGGGAATATGAGTGACGTGTTTAAAGTTTTCAACGGGATGGATAAAATGGACTATGTGTTATTAATACATCGTCAATCGACTGCTTTGACTAAGGGACACTGGTATCGACTGCTAAGGGACAATTCTAGGTTCTGGTGTGTCGCAGGGAGTTTTTTTTTCCAATAGGATGGTCAATGAATGGAATAGCCTACTCCAGGGGTCGTGAATTCCAACACCATTTAACACATTTAAAAAAGAAGTACGGTTGACATAATGGGATAATTCGAGAAACTATCATTTATATTTTATCATAATTATTGGTTTCATATTGCTCTCATTGCTGTATTTTTGATACAGTTTAGATGTGTATTCGACATCCATATTTTTTATGGTCATCTTTTTTCATCCACCTCATTGAGCATTTTGTCTGTTGTGGCTCTTGTATTTGTATTTATAATCACATTACTACCACCGCCACAACAGGCAAATTGCCCAACGAGGTGGCTGACTTAAGAACATCATGGATCCCCGAGCCATTTTTTTCGAGGCCCTACCTACTACTGCTACACCACACCCGCCCCCCCCGCCCGCGGAACCCCCAACGAATCGGTACATGCGGGAATGTGCGTGTACGTGTAGTGAAACCTGACGTGAAGTTTATTTCTGTGTAATGCTTGTTATGTGTAGTGCTGCCATCTGCCACCAGTTTTTCTAACTATGAGTGAAGTGTTATGATTGAATGATTTATCGCTGTAGGACTGTTGCTCTCTGTGGCGAGACTTTTTAACGGGGAGATCGGCTCGCATTTGCGCCTTGAAGTTGGGAACCACAGAAAACCAACTTCAGCCGACCACCACTGTGGGGTTCGAACCCGGATCCTCGCATCGCGAGTCCGTCACTATAATTTTTATTTTTATAAAATGTCCGCATATGTCCCGATTTCCGACATGTCCGCATATGTCTCGTTCGCTTTTAACCCCTAATCGTTGCGATGGGAGGATCCCCAATCACCGAAAATCCGGCTACCTGCTGGTGAGAATGGGGGAAAGCATCGTCTTTCCGGAACAGGCTCTGCCCATTTTCAAAGGATTTATCTGAATATGCGGATATTATCTGAATTTAACCTGATTATAATCAGTTTCTGTAAATTTCAATGTTATTTGAAGGCTAAGAACTCAAAATTTGTCATTAAGAAATTTATTGCGACCCACCCTTTAAGCCATATATGGTAAACCCTTGACCCGCAGACCTAAAGTTGGCCCTGAGGGTTATTTGATGCGGCGTGCACCCTCAAACCTAATTTTTGTGAAATGAACTAAGCGCACATTTACAGATAGATAGCTTAAATGACCCGTGGAATAATTAGAGCGGCCCATGGTGCATTGACAGACCACTTAAGTAACCCGCGATACAGTTCCAGAACACCTAAGCGATCCGTGGGGCATTTAGAGATCCCTTGAGTGACATGTGGCATAGTTTTAGAGCACTTAAGCGGCCCCCAGTGTAGTTCTACATCACTAAAGTTACCCCCACATCACATTCCCTAATTACTTAAGTGATCCGTGGAATAATTATGAATCACTTGAGTGATGCGTGGCACAGTTCCAGAGCACTTAAGCGGCCCGGGAACAGTTCGAGAGCACTTAAGCGACCCGGGAACATTTCCAGAGCACTTGAAGGATCCTCCTAACATTATTAGGAAAAATATTAGTTCGGGTGCCCACAAATTATCGAAAGCTTTTTCTCGTTTTTGGTGCACCACGTAAGATGCTATCAAGAGTATTTCATATTTTCATAAAGGGTGGTTGATGACGTAAGCATCATCCAAACCCCCTTCCCCCATCGATGCTGACGTAATAATTGAATGACCCCTTAGATAGAACCCCTTTATACACGATATAAAGGCATCTTACCCTTAAGCCGGGTTTTTCTAGGAATAGGCGTTTTGCGTCGCGTGAACCGAACAGTATAATTTCGCGTCGGCAGCAACGTGTTACATAATCATGCTAAGCGTTTGTGTTTTCCTAGCGGAGCGCATCAGATCAGGGCGGCTATATTATAGTATATGGCCGTGGCATCAGCTACTCTGCGGTACGTTTGCATGCTTTGGTTTGTATAGAAGGGAAAGAAAACACACAAGAGTGTGTGTGTGAAGAGAATATCTATCGGCAAAAACGCGGCGCACGACGTATTTGACTCCTCCAGAAGCAGTCGGCCAATCACGCCCGACGTAAAGCGCTGTCGCGGAGTATTGCGCTCTGTAGGAACACAGTCATGCTGCTTTTCTTATTGGTGAGTGGATGGCGTGTCGCGCTAGGCGAATCACGTTGCGCGCGGTACAGGAAAACCTGCTCCTAGGAAAACCCGGCTTCAGAGCGGTGACGTCACGCACCTGATTCAAGACCACGCCCATCGAATCAAGGCGGCCAAAGCAACTTCAAAGGGATGAGACAGCCCTAAATATATAGCCCTGCTCGCGAATACGTTAAGACGACCCTACATGCATCTACTGACCTGCAATTGAATGCGAACTCGACCACAAATGACTGCATCCAAGGAATCCGTGAATCAACGCAAAAAAAAAAAAAAAAGAATCCTGATTGCATTCCTTGATGACCAATTACCACCATTCAATGATCTTTTGACGATCAGAATCAGCCAGAACACGATCTCATCAGCATTGCCCGTCGGGTAAACATAGTCGACTGTAACCAAAATCAACTCCAAGGATAAATAAAGTTCGTAGTTGTTGTTGTTACGATTTTTCAGAATCATTTTTCTTTTGTGACGTCATCCTCATCTTTCGGACACTTCTCACTTTCTTTCTTTTTTTTTTCTTTCTCATCCCCCCATTAAACTTTAATTAAAACTATTTTTATCAAAACAAATCTAATTCAGTTTTCCTAAAATTTTGTATTTTTTCCGTGATCTCCGCAAGTTTATTTATTCGAATACTTTTTTTATTCCAGAGCGCAAGCGCCATCTTCCGAGGAACTCGATTATCGTTCGCTCATCATTGGATTTTGTGGTGATTTTATTACGATTTCAATAGCTATGTCTACACTAGAACTCCTTAATACACGTATATGAAGGCGTCTTAGTCTACACTGGTGCGTTTTTTCTGCGTCAATGCGCTTTCTTTGGCACACCTGTGATCAAGAGCGTCGTAAATCACTTAGGCGTGACTCAAACTTGTTGAAAGGCAGCCAATTTTTTAAGAGGCATTCCTTTTCCTTCTGCTCCACTATGTTTGGATTTTCGTTCAATTTCCCTTTCCTTTTCGTGAAGATTCAGTGTTTGGAAGAGCGTTACGATAAAACTCATATATGAATCTTCAGTGAAGAAGATGGCGCTTGTGTATTGGATTAAAAAGACAGTGTTGAGCAGAACAAATTTTTGAAAATGAAGAAACAAATTCAAAATGAAAAAGAGATAAATGTTTAATTTCAATGTAAATATTTCTAAAGGGAAGGTATTTGAGATAAATAAAAATGGGGGGGAAAAAAAAAAGATCACACGAACATGATTGGAACAAACACATAAAAAACAACCACTACGAACTTCATCGCTTTGTTCATCTCGTGAGTTGAGTTGAGCACTCAACTTGAGTGCAGTTACAGTCGACGATATTTACCGGTAGATCGTGGTAACTGTCAGCTCGTCGATGTTGAAAAGTTGAAAAATCGTTGAATGATGATCATCAACAGATGTAATTAGGATTCCATCTCTCATGGAATTCACTGATTGCTCTTGAACTTCTCAAGTACAGGTCAGTGAATGTACGTGAGCATGGCCTCCCGAAGGTTGACGCTGACAGGACTCGGGACAACTATTATCATTCTTTGTTTCCTCATGACATAAATTCACTGTGGAAGGGCCCGTGAAAATTTTTGTTTCGGGGCCCGCTAAAGGATCTATAGTTATAGGTAAAGCCATCCTAGACAAACATCCGAATCTTTCAATGATAAGGAATGGACACAAAAATATATGGAGGGAGATGGCTTTGGACTTATATGGACATGACAGAGTATCTGAAGGTTCCTGTGGTTTTGACGCCATCACCAAATTTGCCAAGGTCCTAGACGTACAAATATTCGTCAAGTCCTCCAAAAAATTCTATAAGGTAATTTATCATCGCTAAGAATGATGCTAATTTTATATTATTCAATGAAATATATTTTTTTACTAATGTCTTTTTTTTTTATGTAGGTGGTTTTCAAGATGGCTAAGGACAAAAAAATATTTTTGTTGCTTCATGACGGATACTATGACCTGATTACATCTTCCCAATTTTGCTCGGAGTGTGACAAGGCCTACTACAATATCCAGAGACACAAATGCGCTACGAGATGCAACACCTGCTTCAGCGCGATACATGCATCTCCATTGACCCACAACTATGCAGGGATTGCCAGAGGACGTTCCGATCTGCTGACTGCTTTACAAGGCACAAGAGTCTTTGAGGCAAGAACAGCACCTTTTGCCAACAATTCTACAAGTGCCCGTCCAGCAAGAAGTTTCTTGTAGAAAAAGAGCAGCCTCTAGGTATGCACGTAATATTGCAGCAATTACAAAGTTTTTCATGTAGCCGAATGGCATCTGTGCTCTCTCAAGAAGAAGACTATGAAAGCCCCCACCGCATGGGCAGAGATACGGGGGGGGACCCTGCAATGAATTGACATTATCATCGTGCCACCAGAACTCCAGGTCTATCTCCGCCTATGCCCCACCGACAAGCTCATCATCTTTGTCAACGGAGGGGGAGGCACATTGTGAATTTTGCGGTTGCTCAATATGTGGACAGCCGAGAGACTGTCTTCAGTGGCTACAATACCGTGAATAACCTCTGTGCATGGCTCTTCCACAAGGAACACAGAGGATACACTGCAATCGCCCACAATGTGAAGGGATTCGATGGCCAGTTCCTGCTGAAGTAAGTTTTTTTTTTCTTTCACTAATCGAAAATGTTTACATAAGTACCATGTAACTGTTTTTTATGTTGTTTTTTTCTTTGTAGATATCTCCTAGAGCAAGGAATAAAGCCTTCTATTGTGCCATGTGAATCGAAGATCATGGCTTTGCGGCTGAACATCATAAAAATCTGGGTTATAGACAGCCTCAACTTTCTCCCAATGGCTTTGGTCAAACTGCCAAAGACTTTCGGTTTAGAGGAATTGCAGAAAGGTTTTTTTCGGACCGGAAAACCAAGATTACGATGGAGCCTTTCCGGAGAAAGCTTTCTATAACCCGGAAACATTCAGTGTAGATATGAAAGCGAAATTCGACAGCTGGTATGAACAGAGAAAAAATGGGAAATTTGTGTTCAAACATGAGATGTATGAATACTGCAAGTAAGTACTTTTCTATTATGATGTTTTATTTATTGTTCTATTATTTCTTCACTATGCTTAAAATTTTAATTTTTCTTAGGTCAGACGTTGATATTCTTTGACGATGCTGTTTACAGTTTTGTGAGGAGTTCCTGGAGCTCACTGGTGTCGACCCATTCCCATACCTCACCATAGCCTCGGCCTGTATGGCAACGTACAGGTCGAAATACATTGACGAGGGGTCAATTGGGACAGTGCGCTTAATTGCAGCCGCATTAGTATTGAATGGTTGTCATACCTGGGGGAGAAGAACAACCTGAACATTCACCATTCCAGAAATGGATCAGAAGATGGATTCAGTGTGGACGGCTTCTGTACTGAAACAAACACTGTCTATCTGTTTCACGGTAGTATATTACTTTGTGAATTTTATTTATTTTCAAAACTTTTTCTCTAATTATTAATTATTTTCATGTTTCTTTTTTTCAGGATGCTATTGGCATGGTTGCCAGCAGTGCTTTGATAGGGACTTGGTGAATCCTAGTACGCAGACATACATGAGGGAACTTCTCAAGAAAACATCAGAACAAGAACAAAAGATCCGTCAAGGTGGATACAGGCTTGAAGTCACGAAGAAAACTGACTGGGGTCTGAAAAGATTCTTGATGGATTTCGACTATATCTACAGGCTGGCACCCAGGGATGCATTTTATGGTGGAAAAACCAATGTCACCAAGCTGTTCTATCCAGGAACAGCAAAATACATTGACTTGACGTTATTATACCCGTGGGTCAATAAATATTGCAAGTACTTTAAATATTGTTTATAAGTTAATATGGCTAACGTATAAAATGTTTTTAAATGAATTTTCCTTTCATTGCAGATATCTGGTTGGACACCCCTGGATAATTACGGAGAACTTTAGGGAGCTGGGGTCGTATTTTGGCATCATAAAGTGCAAAGTACAGCCACCAAGAGGACTATATCTGTCCGTACTCCCATAAAGTTAAAAAAAATGATTTTTTTATTATCTGTTTTTTCATATCATTATAACAGGTAATAATGAGTTTCATTTTTTCTAGATCCAGCGGAAAGCTGACCTTTCCCCTATGTCGTTCATGTGTGGAAACTCTGTCAATGTAAGGAATGCGAGCACAACGACGAGGAAAGATGTATTACGGGAACATTGGTTACTGAAGAGCTCAAGAAGGCCATTGAAAAAGGCTATGTTGTTAGGAAGATTTACAAGGTATTTTTTCAATCATCACTTTAATTTCATCACAATTACTCTAGCAATATATTGTGTAGTCGTGTTTCACCTTTTCTTCTAGATTTATTATTTCAAAGAATCTCGGGGGGGGGGGGACCTTTTTGCCCCTACATAAATGCTTTCATAAAAATCAAGCAGGAATCCTCAGGATGGCCGTCAAACTGCATCATGAACGAGGAGAAAAACTCGTACGTGAAGCAGTATGAACAGGTTGAAGGAATCCAGTTGGAGCCAGGAAGCATTCAAATTAATCCAGGCCATCGACAAGTGGCGAAGCTATGTCTGAATAGGTAGTTATCAGTTTTTCAACTTGCTAAGTATTTTTTAAATGATGAAAGACGTCACTCTCCCTTGTTAATACGGCAGATACGTATCCGTAAGTATCAATATTTTTTTTATATTCTGTATTTTTTAGGATAGAGTTAGTGTTAAAACAATTTTTTTTTAGCTTCTGGGGTCGCTGGGTATGCAGGAGAATAAGTCACAGTTGTCGTACTTGACTAAAGCCTCCGATTCTTATAAGATGATGAATGATCCTGCTATAGAGGAACTTTTTTTATAAATAATTATTATGTGCTATGATTCTTCACATAAAATTTTCTAAAATATTTAAATCGCCAAATACTCATATTTCGCAGGTCAAGGATTTGTATCTGCCAACTGAGAATGTTGCTGCCGTTGAATGGCAGTACAAGTTGGATTTCATACCCCAGGCCGATCGTACCAATGTTTTCCTGGCTGCCTTCACAACAGCATGGGCTCGTTTGAAGCTGTACTCCGAGATAGAGAAACTAGGTGATGCCTGGTTATATTCTGACACGGACTCGTAAGTATCTATAAAATTTTTTATGAAACTAATTTTATGTGAGCATTTCTTGCACTGATTTTTCTTTTATTTCAGAATCATCTATGCTAGCAATGGTGCCATTAGGAGATTTCTTGGGGCTGTTCACAGACGAGCTTGATGGTAATGTGATTACAGAATTTGTGTCAGCTAATATACTTTTTTTAATTTCAATTTATTCTCATTATTTTTCAACAAAAAATTTATTCTCATTAATCTTATAACAACAGGTGGAGCCAAAAACGATGCATACAGGAGATCTGACGGTAAAACATACTGCAAGATTCGCGGCTTCACCCTAAACTTCAAGAATTCAGAAGTCCTCAACTATGACACGATGAAGACTCTGGTCCAGTCAATGGATTTCACAAAGGTTGTCATCCAAGACAAATATAAAATCACGAGAGGTGAAAAGAAGACGTGTCACAAGCAGAGTAGAGGAGAAAAAAAACGGCCTTGTATATGACAAGAAGGTTCTTCTGCCTGATTTCACAACATTGCCTTATGGGGTATTGATTTTTTTTTATTATGTTTATCGCAACATACCACAATAACGGCAAAGTCCCCATTCCCCCTATGTAAATACGCCTCTACTATAATGAATGAATTTTTTATTGTTTGTTATAGATTTATTTGCCTCTCTTGTTCTTGTGTTATTTTCTTTGGAGTATTTAATGTTATGCAAACAGAAATATCTGTCATTTGCGATGGAGGAGTTGAAGCTTAAACATCCTTTTGGAAGTATAGTGTCTGGGCCGACTTCTTTGGGAAAACCCTGTTTTATTTCGAGACTCATAGCCGAAAAAATGATTGATCCATTTCCTACAGAAATTGTATGGTTCTATGGTATTTATCAATCGTTTTATGAACAGATGTCAGGTGTCAAATTCGTAGAAGGTTTACCTACAGATTACGAGTCTTACATCGGTTCACGAACGCTATTAGTTATCGATGATCTGTTGTCCGAGCTAGGCAACGACAGGCGATTAACTAATTTGTTTATACGCAGAAGCTACCACAGAAACCTTTCTGTGACATTCATCGTTCAAAATTTCTTACATATAGGTAGTCAGATGCGAGAAATATCTTTGAATGCACATTATCTGGTCTTGTTCGAAAATCCGAGAGATAGAAGCCAAGTTCAAAATTTAGCTAGGCAGATGTATTCTGCATGGTTCGTACGGACCTTGAAAAAAAAAAGTTCATTTTCAAGGCCTTGAAAATCCATAAGAGTCGTTGAAAAATAATTTTTTTTTTAAGAATTCTGTGAGAGTCCTTGAAAAATTTGTGTTTTCCGAAATAGTTTTCGCCACTTTTTTTTTCCTACTCCGTAAGTGACGTCCTTAAGAAAGTGCAAAGCACAGGGAAAAAGCCTTAGCAGCCAATAACCCTGGATAATTGAATTTAAAGCACGTTTTTCCCCCATTATTCTTAAGCCGGGTTTTCGTAGGAGCAGGTTTTCTGTGCCGCGTGCAAAGTGAATCGCCCAGCGTGACACGCCGTCCACTCACCAATAATAAAACAAGTTTGACTGTTTTCCTAGAGAGCGCAACAAGCCTCACGGCAGTGTTTTACGTCGGGCGTGATTGGCCGACTGCTTCTGGAGGAGTCAAATACGTTGTGCGCCACTTGTTTTACCGATCTTCTCTTCATCGAGCTCGATGCTTCCCTTCAAACAGGAGCATGCAGATGACAGAGTAGCTGATGCGCCAAGGTAGGAATACACAAACGCGTAGTGTGATAATGTAACACGTTTCTGTCTACGCGAAATGATCCAGTTTGGTTCATGCTGCGCCAAAAACCTATGTTGGAATGTTTTTTCCCTTTTTATTCTCTGTGCACGTGGAACCGCTCGGCCTGACGCAATATGTAAATCGGCGGCGTGCTCTCACCCTCACGGGAGCTCCGCTTTATACTGCAGGCTGGGTTTTTTCCGCATGTATGTCGGGATTGTTTTTTTTCTCCCTGAGATTGCCGGTTGTTATTTGTCGGCCGTTTTATTTTTTTTTATGATCGTATATGACCTTGTTTTTTTCCCTTGCAACTTTTATGGAATAAAAGGTAGAGTTCAAAATGAACTTCCGATCGTTGTTTTTTTTCTTCAGCTCAATCGGCCTGCTCTGGGCCCCAACGACCAATACTTCCTTCTGCTCTAGAAGGTATTGCAACAACCTGCTTCTCTAGGGAAACCCGGCTTTATGGTAGCATGTATCCTGTGATCGTATGTAGACGTATTTGGAGACGTTGGAAGTCATTAAACTTTTGTACTAGGTATTTTTTCTGGAGGACTTGGAAGTCTGGGGGGGGGGGCACGATGATATCAATTCATATAGATCAGTCAACTTCACCTTTCACGCTGCCCCCCCCCCCCCGTATCTCCGCCCATGCTGTCAACTAAATATTTATTTATGAGTGATGTGAAGTGCTTTTTTTTATACAAGGTTCTTTAAAGAAAGAAAACAAAAAATGAGTAACAAGTGTGTGTATACTTTTAATTACTTGTGTGGCTGAAAAATCCCTTCTATCAAGATTGGTTGCTGAGTGTGCCAGACAAAAATGCCGCCAAATGCAAGCTGTGCTTCAATGGATGAATCGGCGCTGAAATCCATTGAGCTTAAATTACTGGAGGGAGTATGTGACGCAGGGCCATAACTAGGAATTTTGTATTGTCTTGCCGCCCCCGCCAATTCGGAATTCTATAACGGTGTTCACCTAAAAATTTCCACCCAGGGCAGTTGCCCCCCCCCCCCTCCCGGCCCTCTAGTTCCGGTACTTGTATGACATCAGTGGTCTACATCATTCCTTGGAAAATCATTTGACGTGTTGAATGTCGCTCATCTCCGTTATTTTCTAATGGCATCCCTAGTTGTTTAAAAGGAGTTTAAAACAATAAATAAAAGAAATTTCAGTATCAATGATATGATTCCAAAATTAATGAGATATAATTCCAGAATTAATGAAAGAGAAAATTACAAAATTAATGAGATAATTCCAGAATTAATGAAAGACAATTTCAGCATTGATAAGATATAATTCCAAAATTAATAGAGCAATAATTCCGGAATTAATGAAATAATTCAGCATTAATGAAAGAAAGAATTTCAGCATTAGCAAAAGAAACAAATCCAGAATTGATGAAAGCAATTATTCCAGAATTGTTGAAAGAAATAATTCCAGAACTGATGAAAAAATTCCAGAATTAATGAAAATTTTTTTCAACATTAATGAAAGAAATAATTTAATCTTTTTCTATCTTTAGAAGAGTTCTTTTTTTTTAGTCTTTAAAAGAAAATTAATTGCAATATTTAGAGACTAAACTGCATTTCAATGAGGAAATTGACAGATTGGAAATTATTCAATGTGTCATATGTTTTGTATGATATATGTGTGTATGTGGCCTCCTTTATTCATTACAGATGCTGTGAAATAATGTAGGTAGAAATGTAATCTAAGTTTATGTAAGAAATGTAATGTAAGTTTTAATCAAAATTAAATATGCCCCTATTCATGTGAAAAATATGCGTTTGTAAAAAAAGTCCTTGAAGTTTTACCTTGAAAAGTGCTTGAATAATCCTTGAATTTTATTTTGTTGGAAGAGTACAAACCATGTTCTGGTAGTGCAACGTCCCTTATGGGAGTTGCTTGCCCGGTTCGAAATATCCAGTAATAAAGTGGCAAACGACAAGTGGAAAATGATTGCAAATAAACTTTCGCATGAAATATTATTTATTCAAATTAATTATAGGGTTAGTCAATTTTAACAATAGATTAATATAACGTGGAGCCCTCTATTTGACGTTAACAGTAAAGATACTGGCTCACCAATTGATGATCATCAACAGTCAACTTGTGCATTGATCGGACATCCGATGTTGTTAGCCTTTCCCCGTCAGTATCAAAGAAGTTTTCTCAGTTGAGAGCCGGAACACCTTGATCAGTTCCAGGGGGCCTCTCGGTTGAGGGCCGGACCACCTTGCTCAGCTCCGGGGGACCTCTCGGTTGAGGGCCGAACCACCTTGATCAGCTTCAGGGGGCCTCTCGGTTAAGGGCCAGACCACCTCGATCAGCAATGAAGAACTGTGAAGATTATTTAATATTTTTTATTCCGGACCTGCCGGAAAACGGATTCAAACAATGTAAATTATTGCATTTTAACAAATCAGCTTAAGGCCAATGGATACGGTAGCAAGACGGTGAACCGTCCTACTAGAGGGCTTCAGTTGAATAGAACAAGATTAGATGAACGCGGAATCAGACCTGTTACAACGTACGGCCGGTATTTAAAGGAAAAACATCCGACCGCACATGTCTGATCAAGCCAATCGTCTTCAAGGTCACCTCATTTGCATGCGATCGCAGGCGGACATCACGATCGGCCTTGATCGTCGCCGTATGATCACAGCTGCAGACTAGTAACATTTATGACAATAGATCACGTGACGGCGACTACTGACTTTTACGCCGGGGGATCATCGGCACGTTACAGTAGACAAGCATTTTTTCAAGAGGTTTTTGATGATGCTTGTAAACACGCTTACGGCTATCTGTTGATAGACTTGAAACCGAATACGGAAGAACAATTTAGACTGAGAACTGGTTTTTTCCAGGATGATACATATTACGCTTACCAACCCAAATAAATTCATTCCGTGTCGAGCAGCCAAAGTGGTCACATCATGGAAGGGGGTCTTGTCATAGACTTTGAAGTTTTCCAATGTGGTTTGAGAGGATTTATAGTTAAGGATTTATTGTTACGATTCGTTGGCTATCCTCAATCTCCCGCTTTAGCGAATCCTAAAGTCCGCTGTTTCAAACACAAGCTTTAATCATCCCCATTGCGCACTGATCAAGGCCGTCAAATACGGTATGTATATATATGAGAAAGAGGTTTCGACTGTCTGTGACGATCAAGATGTTGAGGTTAGGGCCATCTTAAGAGCATCATGGGCCCCCGGGTCAAGTGGTTTTTCTGAGGCCCTACCTGATAAATTCTGGAAAATTTTTACCGGATATCATTTTTGTCAGGCCCTTTTCTGTTGAGGTGCCCGGTGGACCCATGCGTTAAGACAGCGCTGGTCGAGGTACGCACAACACAATTTAGAAACTCTTAAAGAACTAACTGGCTGTGGAGGCAGAAAGCGCACTGAACTGATAAAGAAAAGTAGCAACGGTGTCATATGGGTTCTCTGTAAGTGTGCCTTAACGTGTTAAAAAGAAACGTTCCTGTCACGAAAACTCAGAACGCTAAGATCAGTCGTCACAAGAAGAACTCGAGAGATCTGTTTGAAAAGAATCTCTCACTACATGAAAAACGGTGTATTTTAGTCCAGAGAGGTAACGGTTTTCTCAGTCTACTTTTACTAGCAGCTATATCCGTTATCTCTTCCCCCTCATAAATGGAGCACGCTGGAAAATACGTAATCGTGATGGCAGATAGACACTTGAACGCTGTAGAACAAAACTAAGCAAGTTAGATGGTATCAGCACTGTTCTCAAGAAGAAAGGTCTGTCTGAGCATGGGCGGAGATACAGGGGTGGGGGCATTCCCCCCCCCTCCCCAGCGTCAAAGGTGGAGTCGACTGATCTAATGTGTATATGAATTGACATCATCATCATCGTGCCCCCAGACTTCCAAGTCTATCTCCGCCTATGGGTCTGAGAGGTGATGAAAAAGCGAAACAGTATTTGCAGGTATTGCAAAGGTACCTAGCGCTTGCAGAAAACGTGAACACTGAAATTTTAGGGAGAAAATAAAGAAGATATGAGACCCGATTTTTTTAGAACATGATCATGAGAAAGGCCGCTCAGAGTCGGAAGAAAAGAGCTATGGTTGACACCATGAAAGTGAACAATAGACAGTTGTTTTGGAATGAGGACGGTGAGCTTGTTCAAGATGGCGTTGTGGTCCCGGAAAAAATATTGTAGAGCTCACAAGACAATCTGCGAAAGAAGAAATTTGGAAAGCTACAGAGAGGAAATGAAGCATTTAAAAATTCCATTGAACAAATCATGTCTTCTCAATGGTTAAGCTTGTAACTATAAAGTTTGTATACAATAAAAAATGTGAAAATTTAGAAAACTTGTGTTCCCCTTTTTTCTAGTACATATTCTCACACAATATAATTATACTCTCATTTGCTAATGAACAGAGCTAAGAAACAGGTGTGTTTTAACGATAACGTAACAGTATTCGTGGTTGGAAGCGAGGATAGAAGAGGGTTTTGGGTCGAGGATGCAATAAGATTTAGGAAGAGAATATTTGATTTTGAAAAAATATGGATAAATACACAAGTCACTCCGAACCGGCCAGTTTTGGCGGAATCAACGCGTTTCACAGACCAGAAAGAAATCAGTAAAAATGTGAATTTGAAAGACTTCAAATAATTATTGCAGGGTAACGAAGCATATACTTTGCACAAGCCATCGAGAAAGAATTTTAAGAGAAATCGAGTGATAGTGGGAGGTATGAACGAACAATTTAAAGCCAATTTGGTAAACATGCAGGCTCTGAAGAAAGAAAACAAAGGCATCAAGTACCTACTTACTTGTATGGATGTTTTATCAAAGTTCGCTTGGGTCATACCCTTAAAAGATAAAACTGGAAAAGAAGTTGCAGAAGCGTTTTGTGGGGAATCGGTCAAAGCTGACCACAGGATCAAGGATACACGGTTAGTTGGTTTTGGAACACGCTGATGAATGGTCGCGCTTGTTGTTGAGAGAGGAAAGTTTCACATATTAATTTACTATGTGTGTAGTCCTGTCGCATACATTTTAAATTAAATATATTTTTATAAAAGGTGTCGTCACTCCTTTATAAAAATATTCTTTGTTCTTTATACCACAAGTCTGAATTATCCCTTACAAAATGATCCTATTACCATTTTCCCTTATAGAGACTGGACCAGGCTAACTTTATTTTAAAACAACAGAAATATTTATATAGAAAATGCATAACGAAAAAAAAAAAAAAAAATTGGGTGAATGAATAAATATACATAAAAGAAAAAGAACGAACAAAGATAAGGGTTGGAAGTTTTTCAGAAACAGTGGAAGAAACTGGAAAAAGCCTGACGATAAGGAAAGAAAACAAAAAGTGCACTAATTATTGTTCAATTATAAGTAAATATAATTAAGGCCTGTTATTTCATCTCACTGGTTGTGAAAAATATCAAAACAATACATTTGATATCTAACAATCTTTTAATTATGCGTGCAATACAAAACTTTCTAATACACAAAATTTGAGTGCAGAAAATATTGTATAATTTAAAGAATAATTAACACATGATTATACACAAAGCTATTGAAATGTTTAACAATTTTATGATAAAAGTTAAGAACTTTTTTTTTTAAATGCCTCTGCTCCATTTCCGAAAACTCACTTCACGGATATACAATTCACCCCTTTTTGATCTGAATATTTTCGAACAATTGAAAATGTTTTTCTATAAATTTATTTCATCTTCAGGTTCAATAAAACATGAATTTATAAAACCTTTTTCAGAGTTCAAATTTCAGTGGTGGAATTCCAAAATGATTGCCACTGGCAATTCTAATTTGACATTTTGTAGTGAAATATATACTTTCAGCTTATATAAGTTTAAATTCAAGAATATATTTTATATGCATCATACTCTGATCATATGAAAAATAAAAACCAATATTGGTAGCATTCAAGTATACAATATTCGAAAGTTTCGCACACAGTTAGAAATCAGAATGATAATGTGCATAGGAACAAAAAAGAATAAAGTTGAGCACATAAAACTGATTGCGGTGGAACAGTAAACTACTTTTACTTTTATATTACCAGACGTGCCCCGCTCCCCATCGGATACAGACATCAGAGTGTTCCCGAAGGTCAGACACGCCTACAGTAAACCACTGCTATCTATCTGCAAAGAATAAAACTGCAATATGCATTGCTAATCGGTATTATTCCTCATTAAGAATGGATCGTGAAAACTGAAAATGTTAGTGATTATCACCGGGTTAGAAAAAGGTCAAAGTAAGTGAAATCCAGTATACGGTGGAACAGAATTTGTTAGAAATCCGAAATTCTCAGGAAGCTGTGATTGTGGTGGAATATTTCTAAGTTGTCCACTAAGTTCAGAAATGTTAAAAATGACTTTTTCCTTTCGGTATTTTGGTACTAAACTTTAACCTAATGACTGCCACAGCGAAAAAGTTTTTGTTTTGTTACATTGAACTGAGCTCAAAAAAAGTGAACTAATTTGAAACCATTGTTTCTTGCCAATAAAAGTAATTTAGTGCTTAATAGATTAAAAAAGTAGTCATACAGACATAAGCTAGTAAAACCTTTCAAAATGTATACCATATTAGCATTAAAATTAATGAGCTCCTCTGGTAACAGCAGTAAATTACGATTGCATGACTAGTAATTTATTTTATAAATCAGCTTCTCCCATTTCTTTTGCATATAGTTTGAAAGAAACCTCTATTTCTTCTGGCTGGTTTTTTCCACCTCAGAGGAAATTTTCTCAACCCAGGTTGAGAAATTTATATCCCTATCTTAGAAAACATATCACCGCAAACATTTCATTCATTTAGCTTTTCTCCAGTGTGAGCTCTTTTGTGAACATTCAAATTGCCGATTTGGGAAAACAGTTTACCACAAACATCACATATGTGTGGCTTCTCTAAAGTGTGAACTCTTTTGTGAATATTTAGATCAGTGATTCGAGAAAACATTTTACCACAAACATCGCACTCATATAGCTTCTCTGCAATGTGAACTCTTCTGTGAGTATTCAAATCAGCATTTCGAGAAAACTTTTTACCACAAGCATCACACTCATGCGGTTTTTCTCCAGTGTGAACTCTTTTATGAATATTTAAATGACTGATTTGAGTAAATGTTTTATCACAAACATCACACTTATGTGGCTTCTCTCCAGTGTGAACTCTTTTATGAATATTTAAATGGCCAATTTGAGTAAATGTTTTACCACACACATTACACTCATGTGGCTTCTTTCCAGTGTGAACTGATTTATGAGCATTTAAATTGCTGATTTGAGTAAATGTTTTACCGCAAACACCACATTCAAGTGGTTTTTCTCCTGTGTGAACTTTTTTATGAACATTTAAATGGTTGATTTGAGTAAATGTTTTACCACAAACATCACATTCATGTGCCTTCTCTCCAGTGTGAACTCTTTTGTGAATATTTAAACTAGTGTTTCGAGAAAACTTTTTACCGCAAACATTGCATTCATGTGGCTTCTCACCAGTGTGAACTCTTTTGTGAATCCTCAAATGAGCATCGCAAGAAAACTTTTTACGACAAACATCACATTCGTACAGCCTCTCTCCAATGTGAACTCTTTTGTGAATATTTAAATGGCCAATTTGAGTAAATGATTTACCACAACCATTACACTCATGTGGTTTCTCTCCAGTGTGGACTCTTTTATGAACATTTAAATGACCAATTTGAGTAAATGTTTTACCACACACATTACACTCATGTGGCTTCTCTCCAGTGTGAACTCTTTTATGAATATTCAAGTTGCCGATTTCAGTAAAACTTTTCTTACAGAAATCGCACTCATATGGCTTCTCTCCAGTGTGAACTCTTATGTGATTATTTAACTTACTGCTAATAGAAAACTTTTTACCACAAAAATTACATTGATGTGGTTTCTCTCCTGTGTGAATGTTTTTGTGAGCCTTTAAATTTCCCATTCGGGAAAACGTTTTTCCACATGAATCACATTCATATGGCCTCGCACTGCCGTGGACTTTTCTCTTGTGCTTATTGAAAAAAGATGCTTTAGAAAATATTTTTCTGCTGAGCTCACACGTAACAAGTTCATCTTTAATAGGGAGGTGATCATGAGAGATGGATCCAAATGGTGTTACTTTCGATATTGGTGGGATTGGAACACAGATTGAGTTGTCTTCATCTATATCTTGTGAGTTCCTACAATATAATTCATCCATTTCAAGAGCTAGAAGAATATCAAGGATGTATTTTAACTGTGAGTAGAGGATATAACTTTAATTTACAGCATTCCTTTTCTGCAACAACATTGTTCAAAAAATTGTGATTGTATGTCCGCTTCACAGAATTGAGAAATTTCTCTTCCACCAGGGTCTTAAATTACCTTGAAAAGAGAGGTATGAGAATAAATGTAAAATCAATCTACAAGTATAATATGTAACGTATCGCACAAATCAGTAATGATACTGATAGAGAGTGGCCTCCAAAGTTCCTCTGTTCTGAGCTAGAAAATATACTCTAGCTCAGAATGGGATCAGTCGGTATGCCAGGAATATCCGTATTTCCTGGCACACTGGGAAGTTTGAGTCACTGATTCCAGAAAATTTTTAAATTTCTGGACTAAGAGTCAGCCGAATGGACTGATTTGAAGCTCTTCCATTCTTTGTATTTTGGGATCCTCTATGTTTTACGAGCTATATTAGGGATAGCTCCAAAATAATTTTCAGATCTTCTACATGATAATATTGCATTCAATTACCTGTATCAACGTTTTTGATTAAATAACAAATTCAAGAAAACTTTAACTAAACAAACGGGAAAAACTGGGGCATTTTTTTTTTTTGAAAAGTCTGAATGGAGAAAATACAGGATCGTCCTGGAAAATACAATGTATGTGGGACGTGTGGTCACCATATTCACAACAATTCGTAAAATCACCCCTCCCAACAGCGAGCTCTAGATCCGCCCATGGATAGTTCATAAAACATTAGCTACCAATAATTTTGACTTATTGAGAATGTTGGATACTAATCATATTCATTGTCACAGATTAGATGAGCTATATAGAAAAATGAGTAGACTGAAGTATTTTTGTATTACTTGATCAAGTGGTTAAAATTTGAAGAACAGCAAAAAGTTTATTTAAAAATTGCACTGTAAGGAATGATATTGTGATGCGAAAAAGTAACAATATTTCTTCAATCTCTGATCATGCAAAAAAAAAAAAAAATTAATTTGGACTAGTCAGAGCAACTGTTAGGATAGTTAGCTTTTCTTTACAACAGAATTATTGCACATTAATTTTACAAATAGGTACATGAAATTTTGTATTTTAGTGCGTTAATTTTTCATCAGTAGTTCATGATACAACTACAAAATAATCTCGAACACTTTTGACTTTGTGGAGGGCCCTGGGCAGGGAAAAGTAAACAGAAGACCTCAACTGGGAAAGAATGTCTGGTTTTTAAACAAAGATATTTTGTTTAAATTTGAAGCCCTAAATTAGTGAGGGCTTATGCAGAAATCAGGTCTAGCTCGAACAGTCCCTTACGTTTCAAAAACCTTGATCCACAAATGAACTTCCCAGCGTAACTTTCGTTACTTAAACTGTTCCGTGTTGGTACATAGGCTTTTATGGTGACTCTTAAGCATATGGCAATGCTGTTGACAACCTTTTTTTTAAAGGAAGACATAAAAATAATATGTTCCTCTCTCTGAAACTTTTCCATAGTGACGAGTTAACCGAAATGAGCGATGAGTAAACAAGGGTTTAATAAAATTGTTGTCTATGAAAGCTGGAGAAAGGCCTATACAAAAACGACGACTTAAGCGGAGTGACGACTTAACGAGGTTTTACTGTATTTATTCAGTACAATAGACTGGCCTATCCAGCCTGCTCTCATTAGGCCGGATAGCCCAGAGTACTATAAATGCTCGCTTCCTACTACACCCATACCATTAAAAATAGACTTTTTATGCCAAAGCTAATTACAGCAAATCCTAAAAAGTCAATCGTGTATCTCACAGATACGAAGAGTCGACCACCAATATACCTCCCAGTGATGTGATCACAGAAGTGTTAGTAATATATAGTGGGACTTCGGTTAATGAGCATAAATTTTGACACTTCATTAAAGAGCAATTATTCACTCATGCATTATGAGCAAAAAATTTTCACTTTTTTCACATTATCACAACAAAGCTGATGGTTTTTTGCTTTCGTCCACACACGTGGGGAATAGCAGGTAATATTCTCCCCTACAGTCTCTGGTAAAAAAAGTGTGCTGTTGCATATTCTACATCATTGGCAGATATAGACTCTTTGAAAGAAGTGGGAGGAATCAGCTAGGTTGTGCATAGGGGAAATGTAGGGGGATAGTCCACCCCCATTCACCTATGCCAATAATTTGTTAAGCTTCTCTAGTATGAACAATGTCTTGGGTTTTTAGAGATGAATAATTTGAATATCATCAGTTGAAAATAAGACATTCATAAGGTTCAACTCAAAGTGAAATCTTTCACAGACTTTCAGATTTCACACTTGAGAAAATGCCTGTTTGCAAAAACTGTATACCTTATTCATAGGTTTTCACATCATAGTGAATTTTCTCTTTAGTTTTTAGATTAGTTTCCCAAAGTGGGCAATATCGCCCAGCCCCCCACTGGTGGGTGATGGAATGGTCCAAGGGGCGATAAAAGCTACTGGTTTAACATAGGATACTATGGGTTCGCTTGAGTGGAGGGGGGGGGGGGGGCGATGAGAGAGAAAAAATTCTGTAGGGGCGATGAAACAAAAAGTTTGGAAAACTATGCTTTAGATGATGTCCTTGTGAAAATAGCCATTGGAAGACTCTACATTCATAGGATTTTACTCCTTTTTATCAATTTTTAAATTGTTCTATCATGAAATTACTTGTTTGTAAATTCCACATTGATGGCGTTAAACCTGATTAATGTGATTTCACCCTAGAGTGAATTCTTTTGTGAATTTGTAGATGGGATATTCTTGAAAATACATGTTTGCAAACACCACATTAATAGGGTTTTATCCTAGAATGAATTTGTTTATGAATTTGTAGATCCAGTATTCTTGAAAATACTTTTTTGCAAACACAGCATTCATAGGGTTTTACCCCAGAGTGAATTTTTTCATGGGATTTTAGATTACATCTCAGTAAAAGTATCTTTTTGCAAATACCACATTTATAGGTTTTCAGCCCAGAGTGAGTATTTCCATGCATTTTTAATGTATCCTGTCATGAAAATATCTTTTTGCAAACATCACATTTATAAGGTTTAACCCCAGAGTGGATTGTTTCATGCTTTTTTAGATTACTCTTTTGTGAAAATGTCTGCTTGCGAACATCCATAGGGTTTCATATCAGAGTGAATTTTTTCATGCATTTTTAGATTACTTTTTTTTTTTTTTTGAAAATATCTTTTTGCATACACCACATTCATAGGCTTTCACCCCAGAGTGAATATTTTCATACATTTTTAGTTCATCCTGTTGTGAAGACATCTGCTTACAAACACCACATAGGGTTTCCTCTCTATATTGAGTTGGAGAGGCTTTCAATTCTACTTCACTCAATGAGCCATAATATGAATAGCAATGGAGAATTCAAATCAGCAGCTTCAAACACAGCAAGCAAAGATCTCAAAATAAACTTCGCTTTCAGCTACTGTATGGAAATCAATGCAAGTCTTGAACACCTGTAGAGAGAATAAAAACAATGATCCGTGAGTGTGAGTAATGTATTCTGTGAAAAGTATTTGCAGCTATTGATAGTTGTCTGATTACTGCATTCAGAAATTGAAAGTTTTCTAGAAAATGCCTGCTTGAACCAATTAAAATCAAAAGAATTTGCTGTGATCAAAGCAAATCTCTGGCTTGACTGCATTTACTCTCCCATATTTTTAGATCAGGGGGATATTAAGTTCCCAACTTTTCACTTCATTTTCTCCACTGTAGTTTTTCTGGGCCTTTTTCAACTACCACAGTACTTAAATATTGTTACCATAAATATCATATTCAAAGGGTTTTCTCTCCAGTGCAAATTCCCATGCGAATCTTCAGATTTGACTGATTTTGAATTCTTCAATCAATTCTGAACATTGTCAATTCAAAAACACAACAACTCAAAATTTGCTGTTTTAAGATGTCTTTATTTTAAAGATTCACTTCTTATGAACTCAATGGGAATCGGCTCAGATTTAATAGCAGCAGATAGTGTGTAAGCACAGTTGGAGGTTTTTCTCTTAATTGCACACATAAAGTATATAAATAGAAAATCGGCTGTCAATGATGTTCAATCAAATCCAGTAACGCCAAATGAGAAGTCAAATCTGCCCACACCTAATGCAGCCGTTCACACAGCTAACATTCCGGTCTCCAGTGGTGATACAGATCAGGCAGTGCAATTGGAGCAATGACTGTCTGTCAAACTGAATTCTCTCTCTCTCTCATGTCTCTACTAAATAGACTATTTGTATATTACCAAAATGTTTGGGGTCTTCGAACTAAAACCCATGATTTTTTCACTTCGGTTCTTTCCTATAACTATGATGTAATACAAGGGCGTTGTGGGGGGGGGGGGGGGGGACTTGGGGGTCTGGTCGTCGTCGTCCCCCCCCCCCGAAATGTGAGAAAATGACCGAAAAAAAGGGAAAAAGATGGCCAAATCCATTGTTCTGTCACTTTGGTCCCCCTCCGAAATGAAAGTGGTTCCCCCCCCGAAAGAAATTTCTGGCTACGCCCCTGATGTAATATACCACCCCTTGATTTTCGAATACCATAAAGAAAAACAACTTCAGCCGAGCACTACTGAGTGGCTGATAGAGTTTGAACCTGGATCCTCACTATGCCTTCATGACCGCACAAAGACACAAGAATGACTGCCTATTTTTGAGATTTGTGTTATTGTATGAGTATCAAAACAAGCCCATCTCAACACCTAGGGCCTACCCAGAGTTCAAATCAGCGACACCTGCATCACCAATTCCCTAGAAGCACACCCTACGGACAAGAAATGCCTAATTTTAGGAAAGATTCCATAGCAGAGCTCTGTTGCTCAACATTAACGCTGATGGCTCTCTAGGTAAATGGAGTCGCGGAAAATTCAAGGCAAAGTTAATTAACTAGCCACAGCCAAATAACTAATGTACATTTCTGTATATCAGGAAAATAGGGCAAAACAAGAAAAAAAGCCCTTATGCAACTTTTGGGGCAAAAATTAATATAGGAACAAATCTAATTTTTGGGAAACATGGTGTGTGCTAAATACAATCAACTAAATTAAAAGTTAAACTATTATGATTGGTTTCATATATTTTTGTTCAAGTCATGCAAGATGAAATTAAAATTCTTATCAGGAAGTTCTTATTTAGGAAATTCTCTCGCGACCCTCCTCAAAGGGGTAGCCACCCACGCATATTAGAGTTAAAGCCGGGTTGTCCTAGGAGCAGATTTCCTGTGCCGCGCGAAACGTGATTCATCCAGCGCGACACGCCTTCCACTCACCAGTAAGAAAAGCAGCATGACTGTTTTCCTACAGAGCGCAATACGCCTGACGACAGCGCTTTAGGTCGGGCGTGATTGGCCGACTGCTTCTGAAGGAGTCAAATGCGTCGTGCGCCGCGGTTTTGCCGATATTCTCTTCACTACTTGTGTGTGTTTTCTTTTCCTTCCCTTCAAACCGGAGCATGCAGACGACAGAGTAGCTGATGCCAAAGCCATATACTTTATACAGCCGCCCTGATCTGATGCGCCTCGCTAGGAAAACTCAAACGCGTAGCGTGATTATGCAACACGTTTCTGTCTGTGCGAAATAGTCCAATTCGGTTCACGCTGCGTAAAAAACCTATTCTTAGGAAAACCCGGCTTAAGGAAGGAAACTCTTTTCGCGTAATCGTATCTAAAGGGCGGAAAATCTCTAGGACCGGCCCTGTCCCTCCCCTACAAAAGAATGCTTGAACTCAAGAATATGTTGAGACGACCAACCATATACTGACCTGTAATTGAACTCGAACTTGGCCACGAATGAATGCGTCCAAGGAATCAGAGAATCCACGCCAAGAAGGGATCCTAATTATATCTTTTGATGAGCCATTTAATGAACCTTCAACGATCAAAATCAGCCAAAGCACGATCCCAACAGCAATACCCGTTGGGTAAATATAGTCGACTGTGACCAAAATCAACTCCAAAGAAAATTAAAGTTTGTAGTTGTTGTTGTCTTAGGATTTTTCAGAATTATTTTGACGTGACGTCATCGTCTTCTTTTAAACACCCTTCACTTTACATTTCTTCATTCAGATTCCTCCCATTAAACTTTCTTTAAAACTATTTTCATTAGAAAAATCTAATTCAGTTTTCATAAAAGTATGAAAGGAGGTTTATTTTTTTAAATGTTTTTTTTTTTTCATTCAACAGCAAAAGCGTCATCTTTCGAGAAATGTAATAACTATTTGCTTATCACAAAATTTTGTCGTACTTTTACGATATTTTTCGCAAAGCACTACGATAAAACTTGTATCGGACTTTCTTGTTAAGATTGTAATGGCAGAGGACAACTCAGATTTCGAAAGATGGTGCTCGTGTACTCAAATAAAAAAACAGGAAAAGATTGCTCTGAAAATCAATAAAAGAAATCGAAATAAAAAAGAAATAGTAAATTTTCACCATGATATAAATATTTTGAAAAAGAAGTTAACTGAGAGAAAAATGAAAAAAAAAAAAAGGAGTCGGAATGGTGACGTCACATGAAGTTGATCCAAAAGACAACAACCACTACGAACTTTCCTTTGTTCATGTCCGAGTTGAATGCAGTCACAGTTAACAATATTTACCGGTATCTCGTTGATCGGCTTCGTAAATGCTTTTTTGTTAAGTAATTTCATACCTGTTAGTTCAAGATATATGTAGTCCCGTAAGAGTATATGCATTCATATATGTATGGTGGTAAATATGTCATATACAATTTAAATATTGTCCAAGTATATATATATTAGTGATTTTACATTTTCTGATTCATCAAATTCTTTCTCACTCTAAAAAACTAACAATCTAAAAACACCAACTTCGTATTTTTCTTATGGTTTGCTTCTTTTCTCGCCCTAGGTTGATGCAAAAGGATGTAAGGCAAGTCAAGTCAAGTTGTAAATTTTGGCGTCTATTTTGAAAAGTCAGAAGCATCGTTAGAATGGTGGTCGCCAATTAAGATTCTATCTTTCATGGATTCACCGATTCCTCGGACCTGATTCATCCATCATCAACTCTTCAACTGCAGGTCAGTAGATGCACGTGGGGCCGTGGATTCGGGACTCCTCCCCCTAATAATTTTTAGGATCTCTCGAGCTAAATTCATTAAAATTAATGAATTAATTTCTTGGTGTTTTCGGAACAGCTTCGATATACGGTCCACCTTAGCGATTTTTTTGGCGACTTTTTTCGGCGAAGAACCCATTCAAATATGAAAAAATATCATGAAACATAAAATATAATAGTATATTTAAATAAACAACAGCCCTGCATGTTGGATGCATAAATAAGTATATTTCTAGGTATAAAAAAATTAAAACCCAGACTTTTTCCGGATATCCAGATTCTTTTAAATAAACAACGACGGTCATGCATGTTGTATAAATAAGCATATATCTAGGTATAAAAAATTAAAACCCGGACTTTTTCCTGGTATCCAGATAGAACTGAGAACGCCGGCATTGGCGACTTATAGCACCCTTGGCGATCTGGATTATATTGGATTTGGCGGTCTGGATTATACAGCACCTGTACCCTTATAAATAAACAACGGTAGTTGTAAAGGAACAGCTGTCGTATGGTCTGCCACTTGGCGATTTTTGGTGCCGAGCATGTCTGCCGGCCTTGACAACTCCCCACCAATGCTGTCAGACACTAAGGATGCCGAAAAAAAAAATCATCGGCGTTCAAAACATAATAGAAATCACCAAGCATAAATATAGAAAAAAAATATCAGTTAAAAAATTACATCTGGACCATTTTTTTAATAATAAACAGATCCATGCATTAAAACTAAAACCCAGACCCTCTTTTTAATAATAAACGGGTCCGGGCATGTTGAATAAATAAATATGCTATTAATTAAAAGTAAAAACCGGATCCTTTTTTAATAATAAACGGATCCGGGCATCTTATATATAAATGTGAAAGTATGTATGTTCTTTATACAAATCTACAGTTTTAGACCGGTCGTCGCCAGATTTTGCATATATACCAAACAGGTCCGGGATTGAACCGTAGGATACTTTAAAAATTCGTCAGAGCTGGGCAAATGCCCGAAATGGGCGAAAAACTGTCGGGCAACAATAGTTTTGAGGC
Source organism: Pholcus phalangioides (assembly GCF_987345545.1). Taxonomy (NCBI): domain Eukaryota; kingdom Metazoa; phylum Arthropoda; class Arachnida; order Araneae; family Pholcidae; genus Pholcus; species Pholcus phalangioides. The sequence continues at coordinate 5,392,856 of NW_028301617.1, read as the reverse complement.
CTCAACAATTACTTCCGGAACATTTACTTTGGTTACCGCGGTTTCCAACAATGCTTTTCAGACGTGAATATATGCCTTTACAATGGTTTGTCACACTTTTAATTCGGTTATTATAACAGTTTATTCCTTTATAACGGTTTGTCACTTTTTCAATCCTCCCAGTAATTGAAGAAAACCCGGGAAGCGCCAGATAGTTTTGCTTGCCTAGGGGTCATTCAAGTATTACATCAACATCGATGGGGGTGGGGGGTTTCCGATTTGATGACAAGTGGGGGGGGGGTTTGGATGATGCTTACGTCATCAACCACCCTTCATGAAGATATGAAAAATTCTTAATGGCATCTCATTGGGTGCGCCAAAAACGGAAAACCTTTCGATAGTTATTGGGCACCTGAAGTAACATTCTACCTATTGATAAGTCCCCTACAGAGCCACTTTAATGATCTCTAAATGTTTCACGGATCCTTCAAGTGCTCTGATAATGTTTCCGGGCCGCTTATGTGCTCTGTGAAACTGTGCCCCACATCACTCAAGTGATCCGTAATTATGCCACATATCACTTAAGTAATCTGGGAATGTTCCGCAGGTAAATTGAGTGATGTAGAACCACACTGGGCCACTTAAGTGCTCTAAAACTGTGCCACATGTCACTCAAGGGATCTCTAAATGTGCCACAGGCCACTTAAATGCTCTGGAATTGTGCCACTGGTCATTTAAGCGATTTGTAAATGTACCGCGTAGTTCATTTTAACAAAATTAGGTTTGAGGGGGGGGGGGGCTAGTCACATCAGATAACCTTCAGGGCCACATTTGGTCTGTGTGTCAAGGGTTTACCATATATGGCTTAAAGGGTGGGTCGCAATCAATTTCTTAAAGAGAAATTTTGAGTTCTCACCCTTCAAATAGCATTGAAATTAACAGAAATCGATTATAATAACATATAAGGGAATTTTCGAAATTTCAATTTTTTAAAAAAATATTTTTTGCATTAAAAATATATTTTTTCGTCTGGGGGGGGGGGGAGAGGCTCACAAACTCCCTATGCCCCCTCCCGAGTACGTTTCTGATCCTACCAATATGAGGTAGGGGGCAGTGATGACGAAATCTTTCTGACAAGGGGGGGGGGAGGGTTAGAGTTGAAAATGACAGTGTGAACAAGATCAACGAAAAAATCCAAAAAATTATTCCGGGAGACTCCACATCTTACAAATAGGTTGACACTGTCACAGACACAGCGCAGATAGTTCTGTATCCTGCAGAATTTCTGAACTCTGGATATTCCGGGTGTGCTACCATACAACTTGACCCTCAAAGTCAGAGCACCTATAATGCTTTCAAGAAATTTGGAGACACCCAGACTCTACGCGAAGAAATTGCACAATTACATCATTGAAGCAACGATTTTAATTGCATGTGCCAAAGGAGAAGAAGTGTTCATTCCACGTATCCCAATCATCACTGAAGAAATGCCATTCACTTTCAAGCGATTACAGTTCCCGGTTCGTTTAGCTTTTGCCATGACAATCAACAAAGCGCAAGGCCAGTCGTTAGCAGTGGCAGGTATCAACCTACTTGAGTCCTGTTTTTCACACAGACAGCTTTTCATCGCGTGTTGGTAATCCCAAAAATTGAGCATCTACACACCAGATGGGAAAACAAAAAATATTGTGTATTCACAAGCGATTGCCTGAAGTTTTTAATTAAAATATTTAAAAATAAAAGTAATTTTTTCTTACTTTATGCAGAATAATTTTTTTGATTAAGAAATAATACGCTATACGTATATACATTTTTTACGAGGCGGGCAACATCGCCGGGTATCAGCTAGTGTTGAATAAATAACAAATATTCTATGCATTAAAAATAAAAACCGGATCCTTTTTTAATAATAAACAGATCCGGGCATGAAAAATTCTGTAGGTTCATTTTAAATAATAAACCGATAAGGCAGAAGGCATGGCAATGGATGAATAAGTAATAAATAGAACTAATTAATAAAACGGTATGATGCAACCTGTCCAGATAATAATCCAAATGACTTGAGCTACAGAAGGGAGGAATAATAATCCAAGAGAGAGACGCGCTGGAAATGGAACAACGGCTGTTTTGAATTTTTGAAAAAAACGCGGTGAACAAAAGAAAAATCCTGTTCGGCGAAGTCAGCGCCACCCATCGGAAACTGAAAAGATGTTAAAAAATACGGCAACCCAGAGCCCCATTATGACGGTCTTGGCGACTTGTTGCAAGAAAAAAGTCGCCAAAGTCGTTCCGTTGTAAATGTTATCCTGAAATTTCTTTACAAAGCTTGGCAAAGAAGGCATGACAACAAATGTTAAATTAATAAGAATAAAAATAAATTGGATTGAATACACCTAACCTGACCTGTCGACGGAAAAACAAATGAATGCACTACTTGAAATTTTAAAAGACGCAGTTGCAACGAAGAAAAAACAACTGGTGCCACACAAGGCACCCACAAACTGAAACGGTGAAATGGCTATTTGAAATTTCAAAAGACACGGTTGCAACAAAGAAAAAACAACTAGCACCACCTGGAATCCTGGATAAAAGAAAGATCTAGAACAAATAACGCAACCCAGCATCATTATGACGGCCTTGGCGAATCATTGTAACGAAAGTCGTTACTTCCTGGATTCCAATTTTATCTTTCCCAAAATAATTTCACCAGACAGATGACAATAATGATATGACAACTAACTATTTCATTTACTTAAGACTTTTATTTCATCGTTAATCTTTAGATTTTACAACAAAACATTTTAAGCCTGCACAACATGCATAGGTAAATTTTCTTTGAGTTTTAGCATTAATATATCAGATTCAAAACGTTCTCACTCAATCGGTCTGCTGATTACACCCTTCGGGATGTCATTGTCAAGAAGAATTCGAGCAGTTCACTTGTTGATTGATCCGTGCGATCTTCTGGAGTAAGGGAAGCTTCATAGCAACAGCATCACGCATCAGAAGAGACAACGAACCCGATGAATATTTTGTCGCAGACGAGAGCGACATCTCGTAGAGATTTCAACACAGGCTGAGCGATTTTTGACTAGAAGATGAAGAGGACGATCAACGGATCAAACGGTGCCGAGGCACCCTGCTAGATCATCAACTCATGGCTTCTGGAACGAGGCAGGGTGAAATGACCGTGTCTGTTCGCTACACACTACTGGCATATAAAGAAAAATTCCCAATCTCACGTTATTACCAGAACCAGTCCGTATCTAAATTTGGCAGTGCTAGAATCAACGTAACATTTGAGAAATTTACATATTCACATAAAATCTCGCCGATCGATCTCCGAATCAATGTAAAAGGTAATAAAAATGACTAGAAAAGGACCATTTCCGGCAGGGCCTAAACGGTAATGTTACATTATCATTACAAAAAATCATCATTATCAAAGCTGTTCCGTGTTTTCGTTTGGCTGAAGCCCAGGGCCTTGTTGGCCAACAATCCATCAACTTTGTTCTGTCAATTATGGTCATTTCCAAAAAAAAAAAAAAAAATTCCATCTTTCATATTGAAATGATGGTATTTAATTATTAATTTTTACAAATAGTTTATCTTCTAGGTAAAGAAGGGTGAAATTTCTTAACCATCGCCTCCACATCTGGGTTGTGAAATGTGTGTGTAGCTCAGAAAATGTGTGTGCATATACTGCAGATCGTAACCCATTGTAATTACAGCAAACTCTCTCTTCCAGAGGTAACATCACCTTTCAGAGATGCTGCTGTACCCTAATTTACATGGGTCCCAGTTCGTCAAAATCAGGGACCCATGCAAAAAAAATCAGAAAATTTTGTGCTTTTCTACATTTTTCGCAATTACTTTAATCCCTTACTTATCGCATCTGATTTTTTAATATTTCTTTTCGTGCAGACAAGATTTAGGTAACCATAAGAATTTTTGGCGATAATTCCACTTCAGATAAGAGGGGGAGAAAATCTCTACAATTTTACTTTCATTTGTGAAAATCGCTAGTGTGTTTAAAAAAATCCCTTTTATTCTTCTTTGGGGCAGTGGTGGCTCCTAGTCGGATATTATGGGAGGTGCAGATTTCCAAAAAATGTACTGCCTATCATCTATCGGTGATTATATGTAGTCAAGTACATGCAGGGCCGTAAATATGATTTTTGCCGCCCTCCACCAATTTAAAATTTGACAATTAATATACTGGTGTTCTTTGTTTCCCTTTAGAATTTGCCGCCTCCTAAATTTTTCCACTCGGGCAATCGCCTTGTCTGCCCCCTTTAGTTCCTGAGTACATGTACTATTTACAATTAGTAAAGTATTGCACTGCATTGAAAACTTTAATTTTTGTTTATAAAATTATTTTTCACATTATCTGTTATCTATGCAGTACAAAAATAATGCTCTATCAATGCAACATTTACGTAAATAGTTTGCGCAGTGAGCTTAAACGATGTCTTGACAAAGTTGGAAATCATCGTTTAAATTTGGCAGTTGCCATTGGCCATAGTTTTTGCAAATTGTGGAAATTCATACTCTTCTTCCAATATTAGGGGTCTGCGCTCAGCCAAAACTCTTTACAAAATTTCAGATCTAAAAAACGGAACCTTTACAAAATTCTGGACCTGAAAAATAGACCTTCACAAAATAAAAATTAATGAAACCATAAATTTGGAATTTCATTTCTTTTGTGTAGATTACTTCGCTTCCCTCAAAATTACTTATTTTTCATGAAATTAACGATCTTTTTCACAAAAACTGGAACCTACAAAAAAGGTCTAAACAGATGCCTGAATATTATGCTCTAATTTAAAAAGTGTATGAATTTCTATGATAAAGTTATAATATATATATATAGTATTCAAATATATTCTAACAAGATTATAAGGTACAACAGATTTAAAAGGTAGTAGTAGATTTGAAAAGAAAGATGTCAGCATAAGTATCTGCGGCGCTATGAGCATAATAACCTGTACAAACCGTCCCCCTTTCTCCCTCCTCTGGCTTTTAGACTACCAAAGGGTATCTCATAAAGCCAGGGAGGCAACGGCCCCTCCCTGGCTTTTGAAAATACATAAAAAATGGTGTATATATATATGTACATGTTGTTTGCCCCCCCCCCCCTCCTGGAAAAGTTGAAATGACAGCCCTGCGAAAACCTGAATTTAACCAATCCGTGTCAATCTCTCGTCAAAAAATTGTGACTATAGTCATGGTTCCCACATCTTAGAGCAGGGCCCGTAGGCTGGGCCCCTTTATGATGAATTTATAGTGTGAAAAAGCAAAAAAAAAAATTATGAAAATTGTCCCGGGCTCAAGGGCTAGAGCTTTGCCGCTGTGGTGGTCAAGTGGTCATAATGACGGACTCGCATCGCGAGGATCCGGGTTCAAACCCCACCGTCGCCATAGTGGTGGTCGGCTGAAGTTGGTTTCCTGTGGTTCCCAACTTCGATTCGCAAATGCGAGCCGATCTCCCCATTAAAAAGTCTCGCCACATAGAGCAACAGGCCTACAACAATTAATTATTCAATCATTACACTTCACTCATAGTTAGAAAAACTGGTGGCAGATGGCAGCACTACACATAACAAGCATTACACAGAAATAAACTTCACGTCAGTTTTCACTACACGTACACATACATTCCCGCATGTACCAATTCGTTAGAGGTTCCGCAGAGGAATATGGACGAGGTAAATGTGTGGTGTAGTAGTAGTAGGGCTAGAGCCTTGTCAGCCCACCCCTTGTGGGGGACCATGACTATAGTTTAAACCATGTCGGTGAATACCGCCCTTAGTGGAATAGAGCTGCTTATTCAAAATATGTATGATAGGGCATCAGGGTTAGGTTTTTGACCCCAGAAACTAACTCGGTATTAAAACTATCAAAATCTTACTGTCAATGATGTCAAATAGTTTTTTTTTAATCTGATAGATATGCTAAATAAAAAAACACTTACTTTTATGTAGATTAAGGGGTTTTATATTTGGAATTATAATTACTCTGATTTTGATATTTTAAATTTTCTGATCTGCCCAAAATTCTATTCCATGTAAAAATTCTCACACAGAATCTGTTAATACACTTAACTCATTTATTTTCATCTAAAAATTTCTTAGAGCTCAGTGTGTATTAATTCACAGAGTTTTAAAGAGTAATTTCAACCAAAGCAGAGCCAACAGGAATTGATACCCAAAGCATTTGTTTTGCACATTTAAAATTAAATGCGGCTTCAATTGGAAAACCATTGCATTATAAATGCTCGTGAATATACCATATCATAATGCAGAAGTAAGAGTAACTAAGTTTGACTAAGTTACAGGAGTTTCTTAAGCAACATTTACAAGCTAGCATTACCAAATTAAATGACATTTTAGTTGTACAATTTAGTATTTTGATCGCTAGATATATTTCAATGTTATGCACAATAATAGTATCTCAGTGATTATCTAGATAATTTAATAATAAACAGAAATCAGTTTAAACCGTCAAAAACCTGCCAACCCTGTTGATGATATGAAGAAGAGAAGAAGCGGCAAACAGAAATCAAAGTGTTTGTAACATTACCATTTAGGCCCCACGGAAATGGTCCTTATTCTAGTCATTTATATAGATTTGAATTTGTTTTACCTTATTTTTGTTTCTGAGATCGATCGGCGAGATCACGTGTCACCGATCGGCCGCCATCTTTACATTACCAGATTTTGATATATTTTTATGCAATATTACTTTTCTCTCTCTCTCTCTCTCTCTTGTGAGGATATGTAAATAAGATGTAAGTTCAGTGCCGTACCTTTGACTTTATGATTGGTTCCATCAAGAGGCATTATGGGAATGGTCTCATATAAATACCAGATGCTCGCTACTTCCAACTGATTCCTGCGTCTTCTAAAACAGTTACTAATTCTAAGACGTCTCGCCCTGTAGAGGCGTACGCCAGGTGATCTCTCAGTCAAAATAATGCATTAGTTGCAGAAAGGTGTGCTTCGGCACCTCTCGTCAGCAATGTTCCTGTGATGTTCAAAGGTCGTCGCGGTCTTGTCAGGCACATGGAATGATCGGTAGCCAGACCGACTGCCTCTAGGCCTCTCTCAACGTTTACCACCTGCTGTCTCCTATGCAGGTTGGCCTGTGGTTTCAACGGACACTTCAGGATGCAATTCCGTGAGAACTCGTCTCCAGGGTTTTCTCTGATTGTGGTGCATAGAAAACCAACGCTTAAAAGTGATGTTGTAGACTGGATTATGGACGATCTAGACTAGCATGTAAATTTCAGGACAAAGCGACGAGAGCGTTCTTTTACTGTGTCAAATGTTTAGAGAGAGAAAGCTAACTGTGATAATCCTTTTGATAAAATTCTAGTAGTTAACTGAATGTTTATTGTTTAAGGAATGTCTAAATTCTTTCATTGCTGTCGTCCATTCAATGATCACACTGGATTTAAATTAATAGTGAACTGGGAAATGCATGACAAACGTTGCATGTTTTTTCAGAAAACATCATCAACAATCGCTGCACCCGCTTTTACATTCCGTTCTACCTTTGTGTCACCCTTCTTATGATGTTCAATAAATGGGATACACAAAAAAAACCTATAATTTCGGTTATTTGTGGATTTCTCGTATTCACGGCCATCCCCGGAACGTAATCCCTGCGAATACGGGGGGGGGGCGGGACTGTACCGCGACTAAATGTTTGCGAAATTATAAAGGCCCACAAAATGGTATATTGAATAGAATTGGATCAAAACTCAGAAGGAAAAATATAGAATGGGCAAATTTTGGTCAAAGAAACAAGACAAATCATTAAAAAAATTTGTACTGAAGAGAGCAGGGAAAAAAACACAACTTGCACCTGTGTCTCAGCAGAAAAAATAATTACGTTTCTAACGAGGAATCTAGTTTGAGTCTCTCCTATTGTCTTTTTTTAAATGATTCAAACACATAATATGCACACTTTCATTTTGTTAAAATTATTTTTAAAAATCTGGAACAAAAAATTATATATTTTTGGAAAAAAAAAGTTTGAAAGGTGAATGTACGGGAATGGCCTATGTGTGGATGATGTCAATGAGCAAAGTCGCAACGTCCCATGTCATTATATCTGATATCATTGCATTTCACTGACGTTATAAACAAGGTTGGTTACATTTCTCTCTAAGCCTCCCTTCTCTTCCATGCTTTCTCAACATCATTGCCATTTCTAGTTGTGAAGTTCCGAGCATTGAGCTCTCGTCGTCTTCATAATTAAAGATATTTAACTGAATTTCTAAATAAACTTATTTTTCTTAATGTCTGTGCCTCTGATTGGGTGTTTTCCTTGATGAAAAACAAAACGAATCACATTGAATTAGAAGTTATGACTTCATTATCATTGAATTTTTTTTTCTTTGACAGGAGAATTAGTTTTTTTTTTTTCAATTTTAAGAAAACTTTCCCATGTCACTCATGTTACCATGGGGTAGTCACCCCTGCTCAAGTGGAATCAGACCAGACTACTAATTATTGAAGTTATAACCGAGTTGTCGCTATAACCGAGTTTGACTGTGCTGTATATTTTGCATTAATATAACATATTTTTCCTTTTTAGTCACATCTCTTGATGCTGCATGCTCTATCTGTTTGCATTTTTTAAACTTGTTTTCTGTTAAAGGTATATTGACTATTTTACCCTTTTCAGGAGGCGTAACTTGGTTTTTTTCTTCATGTTATTCAGTTACATTATGGCTGTTGTGCCTCACTATGAGCTAGCTAATTTCAAGTTGAGGTTTCGTCATTTTGAGTTGTTCATTGATAAAATGTCCAATGTTTAGTAAATTTACTGTTGTTACTTGAGTGATCTGCTATGTATTGAAACAAAATAAGGTAATAGTTTTCTTGAAGTAAGCAAATCCTCAAAAATTTCAACCAGATCTCATTTTTGTGAGGCCCTCTTCTCTTGAGGCCTTCTGGCTATGCCTGGGTGGGCCCATGCCTTAAGACAGTACTGTCGATGCTGCTTATAACATTCCAACTTGAAACGCCTTCCCGTTTAATATCACTCTTTTCCGTGGTCCAACAATTACTGATACTCATAGATATTTCCCACTTACAATGTTTTTATAACTGCTTCTTGGAAAAGCAGCATCAACTACATATTATAATCATTGTTGAAGTGATGATTTCAATATCTTGCTTACTGTATAGGGTGGCTTATAGAAAAGATTATGATAATTCTATCTTTTTCCAGGTAACCGAAGATACTTATCAAAATCTGAGGAAGATGATTCTGTACAAGTCAAAATGCAGCAACAGTATTTGCGACAATATTGAATAAGACAAGGAACTTGATAAATTACGAAGAATTAGTTTTCAACTTAAATACACCTCACCTTCGACATTCTTCTAACTGTTTTGAAATGGATGAATCATCTTCTATAAAGTCATATAACGGACAGGATGTAGATGGAGACAATTCTAGTTGTATTTGGAACTCGGCAACATTGAATGAGAGGCATTCTGAACCAATTTCTCATGATCGTTGCAGTACTAAAGATTATCCGAATAAGTGTGAGTGCTGCGGGAAAACATTTTCAAAAATCTATGAGCTGAACGTTCACAAGAGATTTCACATTGGAGAAAAACCATATAAGTGTGATTATTGTAGTAAGGCGTTTTCTCAAAACAGTGATTTAAACGTACACAAAAGAATTCACACTGGAGAGAAGCCACATCAGTGTGATGTTTGTGGTAAATGTTTTTCTCGAAGCAATAGTTTAAATATTCACAAAAGAGTTCACACTGGAGAGAAGCCACATCAGTGCAATATTTGTGATAAAGCGTATTCTCAAATCGGGCGTTTAAGAGAGCACATAAGAGTTCACACTGGAGAGAAGCCATACGAATGCGATGTTTGTAGTAAAACGTTTTCTCGAATCGGTTATTTAAATAATCACAAAAGTGTTCATTCGGGAGGAAGACGATATAAATGCAATGTCTGTAACAAAATGTTTTCTCAAATCCGTAACTTAAGCAAACACAAAATAATTCACTCAGGAGAGAAGCGACATGAGTGTGATGTTTGTGGTAAAAGTTTTTATCGAATCAGTGATCTAAATTTTCATAAAAGAATTCACACTGGAGAGAAGCTACATGAGTGTGATGTTTGTGGTAAAAGCTTTTATCGAATCTGTGATTTAAATATTCACAAAAGAATTCACACTGGAGAGAAGCCATTTGAGTGCAATTTATGTGATAAAGCGTTTTCTCGAATCGGTGATTTAAATAAACACATAAGACTTCACACAAGAAAGCCATATAAGTGTGATTATTGTAGTAAGGTGTTTTCTCGAAACAATGATTTAAACTTACACAAAAGAATTCACACTGGAGAGAAGCTACATCAGTGTGATGTTTGTGGTAAATATTTTTCTCGAAGCGCTAGTTTAAATATTCACAAAAGAGTTCACACGAGAGAAGCCGCATGAGTGTAATTATTGAGGAAGAAAGTTTTCTATAACTGGTAGTTTAACCTCTTCGTGTGCAAGGTTTTGGCAAGAAATTTGGATTGTGTCTATTAAATGAATCAATGATAAATCTGGTAACTTTGTTGTAACCCAACCACGTTAAAAAAAAAGGAAGATGGGAAAAGAAAAACTATATAAAAAGTATAATTGATGAAGTAGATAAGAGGGGGGTGTTTTTTTTTTGGAATCTTCTTTTCAACTTCACCTTACGTGTTCGATATTGCTCTTACATGTGTACATATATAATAGAAAGATAAATTACTAAGAAATAAGGGAAAGAGAGAAAGTTACTTCTGGAGATAATATGGTTATTATAAAGCTTCGCAATGGTGAAGATAGAGCAAAGAAAACTGGGAACTTGTTTGAATTTATTCCACTGGTGTTTGGACGTAATATATATGCCTGTGAACCCTTAATAATGCATTGAAACAAGAAAATGTTTATTCTTTGTTTATGAATTATTGTTTGTCTTTTTGCATGTTGATTTTGGATATGAATTGAGCAGTGAACATTTCATTTGTAAGACTAATCGAGGGTCACAATGTCTATGGGTTGTGTCCGTTTGATCTGATTTTAAAAACATAATTTTAAGGGACCTGTCGCATTTATTTTACAAAAAGACACTCGGAAATTTGGTAATGTTCATTTATTCTATCCGGAAACGAGGTGAAAAAGACATTTGATCATTTTTGTCGCACCACGGTCATTTTCTGCACATGAGGGCTAATTAGACCGGGACCTACAATTTATTTCTGATTTCGAGCGGCAGCCTCTTTTTTATGCTCATTGAGAGGTTGGTGCACTAACCTCTGTGTGGGACTCCCTAGGGTAGCTAAATTTTTCTGTGGTCATGTTGCTGTTTCTGTTGCACCCCTATGTCAGGAAAGTTTCTGACAAGGATGAACCGGGTATCAAACTCGCGACACCTCTAAACATCCTCTGGTACTTCAGCAGGGGTGGGAACTCTGCGCCAATTGCGCCAAAACTAATATCTTGCGCCATCCTGCTCCAATAGCGTATTTTCGCATTTTTCTGCGCCAAATAGCGAATTTTGCTTCAGTATGCCCGGAATTTCGGAAAGGACGCCAAAAAAATTTTGTTCCTGCTAGCCACGAAACGTTTCTTTACGAGAGAAGAGCGTGTTTTATTCCACTATACTTAAACTATCGGCCCCTGATCGGGCTTTCCATCGCAAAACCCTGATATTGTCCGTGATGGTGGAACTGAAGATAGTTTGCAATGTCTTTTAGCTTTAAAGTGCAAATTCGAGTGTTTCCGTTTAAAAAAAAAAGTCGCCACTGCAAGCCGCAGAAATTGCTGTAGTCGATTGTCATTGTGTTAAATCCCGATGTTTCGTGAAAAAAATTTTCATTCCGAGAGTAAAAAGCGCATGTCCGCCGAATTACGAAAGTTTAGAAACTTTGCCGAATAACGAGCGTTAAATCGCTAATGTTGCCGAATAACGAGCGTTAAATCGTCAATATCGCCAAATAATGAGCGTTAAATCGTCAATCTCGCCAAATAGCGAGTGTCAGATCGCCAATCTCGCCAGATAATGAGTGCTGATTCGCCAAACATCGAGTTGATTGTTCCGAAATTCTCTCCCATTTTGCAACAATTTCTTTCCAAGTATAAAGAAATTAAAAACTTATAAAATTTTTTTAGCTCATTTGAAGTGCTGCTGTTCAAGGCAGCAAATAGTGCCCACAGTAAGCAAAAATCATCTTAAATAGACAGGTGCAAAAAATTTTATAATAGCCGCTCTTTCAAACAAGGTGTCAAAAGCCTAAAACACAAAAATCAAGCTGACGAAAAGATGTTTGATAACAAAAGACAGTGCAGTTTTATTTTGAAAAGGGTTGAGGGTTAACGAAAATATTCTTGTTAATTTCACTGTTCCAATTTATAAATATCTGCTCCGAATCCCATATTTTGCTGCTCCAAATCCTGAATTTTGCTGCTCCAAATCCTGAATTTTGCTGCTCCAAATCCTGAATTTTGCTGCTCCAAATCCTGAATTTTGCTGCTCCAAAATGGACTTAGTCACTTCCCACCCCTGCTTCAGGCAAGTATCTTATCGACCTGGGCTACCGTGCCCCGGTAAAGAATACAAAAATGAGAAAATAAATCAAACTGTTCTTTCTAAGAGGGATATTTGAATACTTTTATTCATTGCCACTATCATCAGAAACCAAACTATTAAATCTCAAACGTCTTGCTTGATCTTGAAGCACTCTAATGGTATCCAGAAATGTCACCACACATTGATTGAGAGTCACAACATTAAACGCCATTTATGTTCAACATAATTTTCACGAAATAAATTGCATGGAGCCTCTGATCGACAGGATGGTGTAACGAACCGGCCATCGTTACATCCCGGATTCTATTTTTATCTTCCCCCCAACATAAAGTTAGCTTTTGCGAATGACAACAATGAAACAAACAATATTATTTATTAACATTAAAGTTTTTTACACTTCTTACAGCTTTAACCAGTTAAATGGATTGAACATCCCAAGTAGTCGAGTCTCGAGACGATGTCTGCTCAGCATCTCATGTGATGGAGGTTCTATGACGGCATCAGTCCTGCTTCGCTGTCCCCATCGAGGTCTCCCTTCTCCACGTGAGGAACACTAGACCAGGTTTTGGTGAAGAGTCGACCTCCTGAAGAGAAAGCTAATTCTCCATATCTTTCTTCCCACGGCTGCTGGGAACAAGAGCCGTAGATCCTTACGTTCAACCTAGTTAGACTGTAGACTCACCAGAACATAATGACGTAATCTACACGAGACGCCCTGTTAAGTGCTGAACTTTGTGTGTATTTTTAGGTCTGTCTTTTTTTCTCTGCATAGTGGTGGCTTTTAAGGAAAAACCTCCACACTTCAAGAACCAATCAGACAGCAGAATCAATAGCCTGTAAAAACTTAACATACTGAACAGTAAAACTCATTTACATATCATACGAAATAAAACACTATTTTCAACTTTTGACATATGGAAGTTGGCAACATAGAAAAGGTAAACATTGAAGATCTGGCCAGGGTCCGCAACAATAGTCTATTGCACATTGGAATTATCATGAAATTATTGACCAAAAAGTGGCCCACAGCCCACAAACAGCATGAAGGTAAAAACATTGCACACTATTCCTGTATAATTACATTGCAAAACATTTATCACAATTTGATATTGCACATTAATATTTATTTTTTTGAGTTCGATGACGATCCCGCGCTGAACCCCCCGCCGGCGATCCTCGGGACTTCCCATCATTAACTGGCGAGCCCCTCATGTTACAATGGCACCACAGTGCGACACGGTTCACAAATTCACTTGCCGATAGCAATTCTTCAACACCATTTTCAGAAACATCATCATGTGCTTCCATACTTATAAATACTGAGAAATTGGGACTCAAAACACTTGTATCCCGACTTGAAAATTCTCTTGCAGCAATTTCATCCATGTTCAAGTGAAGAATTCTATAAGTTATCCAGTTCGAAGGCCCCTTTTGGGTGGGTCCTGCACTTAACAAGAAGTTGGGAAGGATGATGAATCGCGAAAAACTACAGAAGTATTTATTTTTGATTAGAGATTTCTCTGAATCCTATTCTCCTATCAAGTACAAAATTATGTCACTCAAAGACCGCATCTCCAAAGAATGAATATCGAGTTGAATTTGAAATGCAGTGAAGCAACCTTGTTGTTGATAGTTGTAAAGGTTTGTTTTGTTTGGCTGTCAGCACATCCACTCATTATATAATTTTAAGCTGTAGTATATAATAAAATATCGTTATTTTTATACTTTTCTAACTTTTTGATGAGTTTTTTAATGTTCTGAATGCTTTTTGCATATTTGTAAATTTCACATTCGTGGTTAGTATTATTAGTAGTTGGTTTTTTTTGACTGAAATGAATTCATTAATTTAGGAGCAGTAAATGAGAAACACTTTTGAAAGAGATGTTTTGTTTTCGGAACTTCAAAATCATGTTTGAATCTCGTTTCAATTCTATTTCTTTTCCTCTGAAGCCAATCTTTATTTTTGGTCACAAAGTTTATCGTTCTGTAAATATATAATTATTGTCTGATGTGTAGTGTGTGTGTGACAGTTTATTTTTCTATTATTTTCAGTGTAGGTTTGTGTTAGTTTCATGATGTTACAATGGGTTTTCATGATGTTACTCCACTCCATGCACATAAACAGTAAACTATAATTGAGAAAACCCTTGCGTAAAAGACATCTTTCAAAAAATCCTCCCCTATCAAATACTTGAGCTTGTATAAAAAAGCTGTGTAAAATCAATTTTTTTTTTTTTTTTTTATCGCAATGAATATTCTATTCCAGGTCATCCTGTATGGTTATCGCCTAAATATTTGTATTCATGTAATCTTTGGCAGTTGCAGTTTTGTAGAACTGGCGGTTATGCATAATAGCCAAATGTCATTAATAAATTTAGTAAATGAAAAAAATCACTTTTACCAACAATTATGTATAATACCCAAGCGTTGTTGGGAAATATGATAAATTTCAAATGCATATTTACCAAATTAATCAGGTACACTTGGGTAGTATGTATCACCACTAAAAATGAAGTAATTTTTATGACATGAATGTCGCTCTCCACTTGTCAATACAAGATATACGGAAGACTGGATGTTGTGAAGATATTTATTATTTGAGATGTTAATTTTTTAAGGAAGGAAAAAACTCATCTCTGCCTCTACCGGGAGTCGAACCCGGGTCCCTCGATTGCCGGACGAGTGCTCTGACCACTAAGCTACAGAGGAGATAGAGATTTTCCTTCACTAGAGCGTATATATGCCGAACGGAACCGTGCAATGGACGGTGCAACCGATCAGCTAATAGCTCATGGACGACGAGCCACCAGATGGCTATATATATATATGACATGAATATCGCTCTCCACTTGTCAATACAAGATATACGGAAGACTGGATGTTGTGAAGATATTTATTATTTGAGATGTTAATTTTTTAAGGAAGGAAAAAAATATATATATACGCTCTAGTGAAGGAAAATCTCTATCTCCTCTGTAGCTTAGTGGTCAGAGCACTCTTCCGGCAATCGAGGGACCCGGGTTCGACTCCCGGTAGAGGCAGAGATGAGTTTTTTCCTTCCTTAAAAAATTAACATCTCAAATAATAAATATCTTCACAACATCCAGTCTTCCGTATATCTTGAAGTAATTTTTGTTAGTATTCATCAAGTTTACCAATGATGCTTGGGTATTATGCATTATTTTTTCCACTTTTACCATAATCAATGGAAAAAGTAGAAAAAATTATCGAACTTACGGAGCCGATCAGCAAATAAATTAAGTATGCATAATACCCGATTTATTACATTTAATGTAGCATGTATATAAATGGAAGAGTAGATCATCTTTGCTCAAGAATATTAAATCACCAACGAATGCGGCAAATACGTGAAAAATGTACAAACTCCTAATTCATGTATAACACGTGTACTAAATAATAAGACTAGCTGACTTTTCTTTGTGAATTCACCTCGGCACAATTCGAGAAAATGTTTCCTTTGGCATGTATCTTGGTGTGTTAAGGCCCCTACACACGTTCAGTTATACCTGTGTAGGCGAAGTCTCTGGAAACACTTCTAGGTGATCTGTGGGGATGTGTTTACAGTCTTCAATCTCTTTCTTCGCATCTGTCAATCAGTTCGGATTTTTTCAGTGCGAGTGCTCTAAAGTTCAAAATTTTCTAACATGATTTCCACAAATGATGCTTTGGATGTAGTTCAGAGTCGTAACTAGGCTGGGGCAACTGGGGCCTCTAACCGAATGGGCTAATCACAAGAAATAAACATGTATTTTGTATTTTTTTTTTCTTTTTTAGGGGGGGGGGGGGGCGCAAGAAAATATCTACCCCGACTACGGCCCTGGTTTTGTTGGATTGGTACGCAAAGGGGGAGTTTTGGGGTTCTAGCCTCTTCCCCAAGCCGAGATTATAGTGTTATTTTACAGGAAAAAACGTAAAACCGCCCTTTGAGAAGGAAAAAAATTGAAACCTCCCTTGAGAAAATTCTGCGTATGCCTATGGTTACGGCAGTAAAAGTTATTACTTCCAAAAAAAGACGGGTAATATGGTGCAAAGGTGGGTTAAGGAAAAGGCAACAATTTTTTCGCTCGTTAAATTATTACAGGAATTGAACTATGCACCGAAAAATTGGCATAATTTTCTCAGAATGGATGAAAATACCTATTCAATGCTGTCTCGACTGCTCTTCTACTCATCTTTTTTTTGTGTATTGTTGAAAGTACATTCCAGATTCCGAGAATAATCCGGATAAGTAACTTCTTTTAAAATAAAAAAAAAACTTTGTAAATTCGTGTCCGTGATTATGTGAGAATATTGAAAGAAAGGGAGAAAGAAAAGATATGTGCTTACTCCTGTAGTTAATAAACCATTTCTGAATTCTTCGCACACATTGTAAATAACACTCCCCAGTACTAATAATACACTAACTAGTACTAAAACTCCCCAGTTAAATAGATACTGAATTTTTTTATTCATTTTCTTATCCGTTATGCCTATACAACACGTATTGAAAAAATTTAAATTTTCTCATCAGTTGATCTGAGAGTTTATTTTTTGTTACAGCAGAGAAGCTCTTTACTTATTATCTCAGAACATTTTCCTTCATATTTTAGTTTGCTGGTTCTAAGTCTCTTTTTTGTTTGGCCCGGAAATTATAATTAATAAAATAAATCAGGGGTTCTTAACCCTTTTGTGTTTCACGGACCCTTTGTGCAGTTCAACTGACGGCTCCTACACACGCTCAGTTATGCCTGCACAGTTGGCCTGTACAGGCATAACTGCGCAGGTATGACTGAGCGTGTGTAAGGCCCTTTAGAGAAAAAAGAATAGTGTTCTTAATTTTTTACAAGATGGGTTTTTATGGGGTTTTTCCCGAACTTCTGGATAAATATAAGAATAATTAGAATCAATAAAGTTGGATCAAATACATTAGACTAGATATTTCCACTACATAGCTAGAATGTTTCTAGGTCTTGGCCAATGTAGAATTTCCTCGGGAGAATATGTGACAAGATCTCTCAAATGTGGGTATTCTGAGTTTCCCATGGAAATTTGTTGCAATGTCCCTGATGAACTGATCGATGGTCTGGTCAAATCCAAGATCACATTGAATGTCGACATTTCTGACAAACCATGGCTGTCTAGTAAATCTTCGGAGTGTTTTGTTCTCGTAAGCTTCGAGGATGTGACATGAGTAAGGCAGCAAATAGTGCCCTCAGTAAGCAAAAATCATCTTAAATAGACGGGTGCAAAAAATTTTATGACAGCCGCTCTTTCAAACAAGGTGTCAAAAGCCTAAAACACCAAAAACAAGCTGATGAAAAGATGTTTTATAACAAAACACACTGCAGTTGTTTTATTTTGAAAAGGGTTGAGGGTTAACAAAAATATTCTTGTTAATTTCGCTGCTCCAATTTATAAATATCTGCTCTGAATCCCATATTTTGCTGCTCCAAAACTACTCAGAATCCTGAATTTGCTGCTCCAAAACTGCTCAGAATCCTGAATTTTGCTGCTCTGAAATGGACTTTGTCACTTCCCACCCCTGTGGTAGATGGTGCTGCTTAGGTTCGAAGCACATAGCCAAGCCTGTGAAGTCGTGGCTTACTGCCAAAAAATTAGTTATAAAATGACCATGGCAGGATTGGATTTTGGGTTTATTGGCGCAAGGACCAATTAGGTCAAAATGTGCGAAAACAATTGACTAATTAAAAATAAGATGAAACGTATATTCTTGTCACGTTCAGAAAGTAAAACTATGCATGAAAAGTAAAAGAATGGCGTACATTGTAAAAAACTATATTTTGTTGTAAAAACCAATGGCTTTGATGAATTTAAAAATGTGAGATGCATCGCAATGAGCATTTAAAATGTCACAAAGTAAAAGATGATTTTGACCAAAAGCAGTCGTAAAATGATGATGATGTGAACAAGTGAAAGAATGAGCAATGGACTTAAACAATGGGGGCATTCTGGTTGACTCTCTCGCAACAATAGATATGATTGTGAGAGGCGACTGTGTCCTATGCACAAGCAGAACTTCCTCTTTTCGGTTAGTCCTGCAGCTTGAACACCAATGTTGGTCACTGCAGTCATCTGATCTGAATCCGAGAATCTATGGCAGGTGCTTAAACGTCGCTGTAAAGCTATGAAATTTTCCAATCTGGATGCAAAATTTCCGTTTTTTGCAGCAAGAATGGAAAACAACACCTACCAAAACTTTGAGTGATTTTGGTGGACTCAATGCACCGCAGGAAATATGCTATTTATTATGTTTATTTTTGATCGTTTGATAATTCAGAGTGTTTTAGCCATTCACAGTGAAAACAAACTATTTTTCTACTATATTACTGTACATATGTATACTAAGAATGTGAATTTAAAAGCAATATCACAATCGGAAAAAAAAAATCGATAATGAAAAAAAGTTGTTTACAGACAAGACATAATTTTCCATTTAGCATGCTCTCACTGCAATGCATAACATCAAATTTGAGGGGGAGAGGGAAGACATTTCAAGTGTACATCATCTCTGCCATTTGAGACATCTTTTTCGGTATATGAACCAGCGTCTCAAAATACCCGGCCAGTTCATTCACAGTCGTGTCATCCGCACTGAGTTCTGTCACGGTGTAATCAATTTCTGGACGCAAATGCTCCGAATGCTCTACGATACTTCTGTTACCATCATAGTTATATGAATTATGATGAGGGTCACGGATGTCAATGACTTTTGTGCAGCATGATGCACTAGAACCCGATGGAAAATTTTTATACACTAATGAAGACTTCTGCGCATGGTGATACTGTGGCTTCTTCGAAAGTCTAGAGGTCTTCTTGGTCACCTTTACATGCTTTGCCTTTGACATGTTTTGAGACGGCTTGAAATTTTCTGGAGGCTTTACAGACAGGGACTCCTCGTTGAATTCAGTGGCTTTTGTTGACGTGTGACTGCCATCTTCTCTGATCGTCGCCTGATCACCAGAGCTTGTGCAATACCTAATAAGTTAAAAAGAAATAAAATTGGAAATTACCTTCAACTATTTTTTTTGACAGATTTCCCCCCCCCCCCACCTAATTAATGTGCAATAATTTGATTGGAAAAGACCCAATTAAACAAAACTGCAACTGTGAATGAACAAGTGCTCTAACTCTGTTCATTTATGCTTATAACAATCATGTATTGCATAGCATTTTGCCCCTGTTACATTTAGCCCATGGTACATTTGCCCCTTAAAATTTCGCACCTGACATTTTGCCTGCCCTAAACATATGAGTGACCGAGTGAGTGTGAAATTGACTGTAGGAGTGAGTTAGTGACCGTACAAATGACTGAGAAACCACATAAATGACCGTATCTGTAAACGTGCAATTGACCAAGTGATTATCTACCAATGAGTGATTGACCGTGCGAGTGACGGTATGAATGTCCAAGTGCGTGATTGAGTGACTTACCGTATGAGTGTTCATGGGAATTACTGAGTGATTCACTGTATGAATAACAGAATTAGTGACCAAGTGAATGCTTGTACGCGTTTCCAAGTGAGTGATTGAGCATACGAGTGACCCAGTGAAGGATTGACCGTATGCGTCACCAAGTGATTGCTTGTATGAGTTCCAAAGTGAGTGACCATATGAGTGTCTGCAAAGATGTTATCCCTCCTCATCCCCCTCTTATAGGTGGTTATGTATTACTTTAATGGACTCTAAGAATTTGGAATTTGCAGTAAAACGAAATTTTTTCCAAATTTACGTTGCTACAAAATTTTCCAACAGAAATTGAAGTATAACAGTCATTATGTGTATATATATATATATATATATATATATATATATATAAAAGAAAAGCATTAAAATCCCCCAGGGTACCTTTCCCCCCCCCCCCCTCTTACATACGGCAATGCATTTGTGACAGCAATAGACATTATATACTTTGTGCAAATTTTTGCCGCATACTCACCTAACATTTACACAAGAGGGGCGGAATCTCAGGTGGGAAATGAGATAACCGGGACTGAGAATGTATAACTCGTAGTCGTTCACACGGTCAGGGCAGGTGAAATACCTGCGGGTAAATGTCCAACTTGATCATTTATGCGGTACATCATAGGAATGATGGTATCCATCATTCCTATGTTCAGTCATACTGTCATTCATAAAATCGCTCTTATGGCTGAGGCAGGTGAAATGTCTGGTAGTATATGTCCAACTCACTTGATAACTCATACCATCATTCAGGTGTTCACTCATACAGTCAGGAAGGTGAAATGTGAAGGGAGTAAACTTCCAATTCACTTGATCACTGATAGGGTTACTCATCTGATCACTCACATGGTCATGGCAGGCAAAATGTCCAACTTATTTGATCACTCATACCATCATTCACACGGTCGCTCATAAGGTCAGGGCAGGTTAAATGTCAGGGAGTAAGTTTCCAACTCACTTGGCCTCTCATGCGGTCAGGGTATGCAAAATGCCCAACTCATTTCATTACTCATACCATCATTCATATGTTCACTCCTACGGTCAAGGCAGGTGAAATAACGGGAAGTAAATGTCCAAATTCACTTGATCACTGATAGGATCGCTCATATGGTCAGGGCAGGTGAAATGTCCGGGGCGAAATTTCCGAGGGCCAAATGTCCGGGGCGAAATTTCCGAGGGCCAAATGTACCAGGGATGAAATGTGCTAGGGGCGAGATGTCGGGGAAAAGTTTCCGTGAACCGCATATAGCTTATGTTACATATCAATAGCTATATATGCAATACAGTCAAACTCTGCCGTAATGACTGCAATGGTTTGTGGTAATGGCTCAGATTGAGGTATTTTTTTCAAGGTATAATATACAATAGACTCACTTGTTGGAATCGCGGATAATGTTGTAATTCGAGTGGTTATCGCCTTAACAAAATATGAACCAGACATATATCACAACATGGGCAAAGACTTCATTCATAGTTATCATGATTTCAGTTTTATAAATTCTAAAATTACAGTGGATCCTGTTAGAACGTTTTCCCACTTAGTACGACTTGTTTTCGAGATCCAAATTTTAACTAGACTCATCAAAATTCACTTCTGAAGGGTTTTCCTGCTTATACTGATTTTTCATGACGGTTTTTGTGAGGGGGGATTTACTCATAGTACAATTCTATATTCACACATTTCTCCCATTTTTAAGGGTTACACATTTAAAGGGTTAGGTTCCGATACAAATTGTGTAGGCTCCTGTATTTAGCAAGTCCTGTTCTAGTGTATTTGCAAGAAATATTGTAATGAATGTTAGGGGGTACAAGTTTTATATATTTTTTAAATGGTGACTCCCACAAATATTGTGTGATATCCAAATTCATAATTAAAATGTCAAGAATTCTTAAAAAAATCATATGCAGGGTTTTTCTAAATGTACCAGCTGATTCCCTTTTCCCACTCAAAGATGAGACTACTTTTACCACACTTCAACTTCGGTCATATACTCTATGCAACAATTTTCTGCCGATGGGGTTGTGGAGGAAGTTAAGGCGCTGTCTATCAGAGGTCGCCCCAGGTATGATGGGGAGAAGAGTTTGTTATCTCAGTTCTACCCCAGGATTCAACTTGTGGACATGATGGTAGATGAGCATCTTACTACCGCGCTACTCAGGCGCCCAAAGATGATACTGGCAAAATCTGTTTATCATAGCTGTATCAACTGAAAAATTTTACTAATCACTTCGAAAAACAAAAGACAGAAAATGTTTGCTTACTTGTCGAAATCAACACGAAGTTTTTTGAATTCATTCTGAAGCTTAAAAAGTGGCAGGTCTTCTGTCGTCATTTTATCTTTCCCTCTGCATGTAACTGCAGTCTACTGATTGATTGTCATGAAATATTTTCAGACCTGTAGCAGATTGAAAAAAAAATTTTTTTATGTATTCGGGATATACAAATATTCTCAAGTAATTTATATAGAGTCCTTCCAGAGAATAGTCTATCAAAGATATCACAGAGAATTTTACACCTCTGTCGAGAACTATAAGCTGAGAAACAGAAATGCAGTAGAGCATCGATCATCCGAATACCGAAACATCGCTTAACCGAAAGCGTTCTAGTCGGCAAATTCAAATTTGCGTGCCATGTAGAAACTCCGCTAGTGGCAGCCAGTGCTTTCCCTCGCCCCTCTTACTTGTAAGACGTGGGATGCAAAATATATTGGCCTAGTTTTCTGTTTAATATCACTGTTTCATATTGCGTCTATGACACTGGTACAATTTTTTTTTTATGAATGATCGGTTATCCGAACAACCCCCGTCCCCAACTGTTTCGGATACTCGATGCTCTACTGTACTCTATCCAGAGTTATATCAGTTTTGATCGGGAATGGTTTTGCCCAATTTTGACGGCTTCAAGTGGTCAAAACTCTGACTTGAAATTTTCCCCATTAACTCGTGAGAAGTAGTAGCATGAGAGTGTCTCAATATCCCAATTTAATCTCAACCACTGATGAAATAAAATACAGAATCTGGCCTTTTAAGAGGGTTTTCTTGGAGTATAGAAAAGTCACTGTACGTCTGTGAGTAGAAGTTCATATTTTTTTTCAATTAACTTCTAGCAGGGCCGGTCTTAGACCAAGTAGCACAATACAAAGAGTACACTATAAAAAAATCGAAGTAAATTCTATTAATCAACAAATAAATGTTTTCTAATCCTTGAGTGCATTTTCTGATCGGAAAATAAGAGATGCCAAAAATAGAGTAAATTTGTTGCCACTTCATTTTTATGTGTGAAACAAGGAAACCAATTGTCTAACTAATGATGCAAATAAAAGGTTACTTGTTCTTGATTTTGACTTAATATCAAGACGGTAGATATTTATGTTAAAAACATCGGAATATATGATGGTGATATTTTTGCGCTCTAGTCGTTTTGAAAATTCATAACATCATTGAACTTCAACAGAAATTTTTTTTGAACGTAATAATTTAGAAAATTTCCCAGTGTCCGTTTCATGTGCGTGCCGCTGTGGTGGTCGAGTGGTCATAGTGCCGGACTCGCGTCGCGAAGTCCCGGGTTCGAACCCCACTGTCACCACAGTGGTGGTCGGCTGAAGTTGGTTTCATGTGGTCCCCTTAAAAAAGTCTCGCCACAGAGAGCAGCAGAAATGCAATTCAATCAAAACACATCACTCGCTTCACTTTTGAAATATAGATAGCGGCACTGGAAAAGCAAACACATTTACACTTCCGGCACAATTCACTAGGTAGTAAATCGCCCATAGATGGTGAGTAGACCTGAGATAGTGATAGACCTGAGTTGTGCTCGGTTTGAAAGAAAAAAGTTTCATGTGCGTGCATAGCCTACCTCTTTCTCAAATATTTGATGAAAATAAAAAGAATCAGGAAGAATTAAAAAACAAATGTAGCTTACGAAAATTAGGGGCAATCAACACACAAAATAAATAAAAATACAATAATAATAACGCACGTGCTGCAGCACTCGTTGATAGTGATGATGATTATCAGTAGCGGAGAAAATTATCTGATTGATCCATCCCTCTCGGACCTAACGCTACTCTCGACCCAGTGAGTTTCTCGTAAAATCGATAACGACAAAAAAATTTCTGTTGAAGTTCAATGATATTATATATGAATTTTCAAAACGACTAGCAAAAATATCACCATCATATATTCCCATGTTTTTAACATATATATCTACCGTCTTGATATTAAGACAAAATCAAGAACAAGTAACCTTTCATTCATAGCCGGCTGATGAGAAAAATCCAGTTTTAACGATGGTCGTTAAGGGCGGAACCTCGTTGTATAACGACGTGAGCATAATAGACTCTCCAGGAGTTTGGCGCCCTCGAGCACCGAGTTTACACGTTTTTCCGAAAAACCGGGTTTTCTTAGGAATAGGCTTTTGGGCCGCGTGAACCGAACTGGATCATTTCGCGTCGGCAAACATGTTAGCGTTTGTGTTTTCCTAGCGTGGCTATATATTATATGGCCCTGACATCAACTACTCTGTCGTCTGCATGCTCCGGTTTGAAGGGAAAGAAAACACAGCAAAAATGAAGAGCATATGGGTGATCACGACGCATTTGACTCCTCCAGAAGCAGTCGGCCAATCACGCACGACGTAAAGCGCTGTCGTGACCGTATTGCGCTCTGTAAGAAAATAGTCATCCTGCTTTTTTTTATTGGTGAGTGGACGGTGCGTCCCGCTGGGCGAATCAAGTTGCGCGCGGCACAGAAAAAAACCCGCTCCTAGGAAAACCCGGCTTTAAATATCACCGGGAGTAATTTTTCATCTCAAAAATGTTAAGGGATATTCGTAAACAGTAGTAAAAGAGAAATAACTCTATAAAAAATTACTTAAAATTCAAAGAATATTTACACTCCTGAACGGAATTTGAAGGAATAAAATTGAACTTTGATGCATACTGGCAAACACTGATTGTCACTTCGCTAATGTTGCAGCGGACAGGGCTGAAACTCGACTATCGATTGAATAACATTCCGGGCAACAAATGGAACATTTGGGGGAAATGCACTGATTTTTGTCACAAAAAATTTAAGTGTTAATTTCTATTTACAGGCGAGTCTCGATAACTGGAAAGTTCGAGGCTCCAGATAATCCGGGAATTCGATTAAATTCCTTCTCAAAGCACTTTTCTTTTGTTTGATGCTTCCAACGAATGAGAGTAACTTCAGTTTTAAGGGGTCTGAACCCTTCCGTCAGAGTTTCCCACAGGTCCTTCTATAGTAAATTTATAGTGTAAGAAAATAACATTCTTCACATCGGGCCTCTGTCAGCTTCCCTTATAAAGAGGCCATCGGTTTTGCCATATCTAATATTAGTATTAACTAAGCCAGTGATAGTGATAGGAACCGAGGGACACCCAGGCTCTGTCACACTCGGTGATATAAGCATATTGTCCCTGAGGACTCGGGCGCCTCCGGGGAACCTAACCATTTATTGAGCTTGAGAAAGATATATTACATATATGGACAGATGCCATTACGCACATCGCCAGTTAACAAGTATAAAATTTATGATCGAAAAATGGTGATTCATGTAAATAAATCACAATTACAAATCACAGGTTATAAATCACGAAATCATAATAATCGAGAATAGTTATTGATAAAATTTGATCTGCTTCTCTTCAGGGATTTTCATTGAATTAGTCACTATCACATCAATGAAAACTGTCAATCTGCTGCTGGGTGGATTTAATCGCTGCACCGCGTGGTTTGATTTGGTTCAAAGACATTCGTCAGCAATTGCTGCCTGTATCCAGCTTCTCGATAAGCCCGCGTGGATCATACTATTCTCGATTATTCTGGCTCCTCTTCTCTAAACAGATGTATGAGATCGCTGTCTGGATGTAGTTGACGTCTTATTCTACAGGATCTCTATCTTGTTCTGGCTCCGAGGCTGTCGCTCTGATATCCTCAAGGTGCTGCTCTAGAAAGCGGACCAGTCTATACGTATTTTACTTTTCGAATTTTCCCGCTTTAGGATGCACTCAATCAAGGTATTCGCAGATGTTCGGCTGGCTCTCTGAAGTGGAAGGCCATTGTCTTGGGGCATAGCATTGCGTAGTGAAGAGATGGCCGAACATGCACATTTACCACTGGGGATTGATTTGAACCAATGAAGGTTAGCCGGAAACGGACCATGGCCCGTTACGAACACAATCATCTCACGTGACTATTTATGGTTCCGAGGCATTACATATCGCAAGATGCTGTGAGTTGATCGACCGGGCTCTGTGTTGGCATCCCACTTCTGTTGCATTTATTCCTTAGATCCTTCCATAGTGATGCGGGATATTTGGCGAGTGATGCGGGAAACAGCGGATCACCTCTAATGATTCCGCCTTCGGTAGCTCCCTTCGTCATGGTATCTGCCAATTCATTGCTCCATTGGTCTATATGTGCTTTTACCCAGGAGAGGCTTATTCTGGTATGATTGCAGAGAAGCTTTCTTATTGTCCTAGCCGACCATTTCATGACTTGACTAAGGATTACAGACCACCTGTATGCTGGAGCGACTGTCAGATATAATTAGGGCAGCTTCATGATGTAAAGAAGCATCTAAGACTGCGTTGTAGATGGCAAAAAGCTCAGCCTGAAACACTCAGTTATCCTTTAGCTTGACCGACCATCGGGCTATTACTTGTTAACCTTTAGTCTTAACGTATGAAGCTCCCCAGTCCCCTTTTTCCGACTTGATCCATCCATGTAGTATATAAGTGTAGATGACTGAAGCAGCTCACCTTCGTTTTCTGGTACATCAAAACGCATTTAGCTATTCCGTAGCCCGACTGACGGGTGGGATGACTAACCCTTTATTTTGCGTTCATATGCATGAGGATCCAATGTATTTTCCGTCGTTGAGACTGTCTTGCGGAGCTGGAGTAGACGAGCCGACTTAGCTAGGAACGGCATTTTCAGGTTTGTCTGGAGAGCATCTGTCGGGGTTGGACCATAAGCCCCTGAGGTGTACAGCAGGTATCCTCTCTGAATTGAGTTCAGTCTATTTGAAAGCTGTACCTGAGGCGATGTGTACCGAATTGACGCTCCGTAAGCCATAGTTCGCTCTGCCACCGTCATATACAGGATTCTGCGCATTTCTCGATGCGCCACTTTGCTCCGGCCATAAGTCGAATTTTTTGCAGGGTAGCAGCAATTTTATCCTTCATTTTCGGGATATGGCACTCCCATTTGAGGTCGAGGTCTTGGCTAATGGAAACTCCTAGATACTGCAATGCTGTAGTTCTTTTCTTTTTTATTGTCTTTCCCATCATCCAAATCGATGGGGGACACTTCTTTGGGATCCAGAGAAATCTCGTTTTGCTCGCCGACAGGCAAAGGCTATGGAGTGATAACCAATTTGTGATGGATTGGAATGGCAGCACTACACATAACAAGCATTACACAGAAACAAACTCCACGGAAGGTTCACTATACATACACTCACATTCCAATAAGTACCAATTCGTTAGAAGTTCCGCAGAGAAATATGGACAAAGTGCGTGTCTGGTTTAGTAGTAGTACCTTTTACGCTAGCTCTGCGGAAGGTTCACTATACATACACACACATTGCAACATGTACCAATTCGTTAGAAGTTCCGCAAAGGAATATGGACGAGGTGCATGTCTGGTTTAGTAGTAGTGCCTTTTCCGCTAGCTCTGCAGTTCCTTTGAACTAAGCCAGCGGTTCTCAAAATGTGAGCTGCCAACCTCTGTTAGGAGGAGTTGGTGTAGTGCAGATCCCCCGTCATCAACCGTTGACACACCGTGGGCAAGATTTGATGTTTTACACAGATCTGCGGATAACTAAGCTGCACACATTTAAAAGAGCTCAGCGGACCATTCGTTGAAGAACCCCTGGTGTTTTAATATGTGCCATTGAAGTCATTTTTTTCTAGTCTATTCTCTGGAGACCTGTGGCGGATGGAAAAAATTTGAGAACCACTGAACTAAGAAGTTGGATCAAAAACAAAATAGGTGAAAGTAAAGAGTAAGTATGAATGCATAAGTTTAAGCTCCCACGTCCTGAAAGTCAATTTCTATTGTTTTTTTGGATCAACCGAGTTTTCAAAAATCCAAGGTGAGACTCGGACCCGCTTACCTCGGATTAACGAGACTCGACTGTTTGTACTTTTCTCATCTTTTCCAAGTTCTTGTAAAATGTAGGAACCGCTCAAAACTAGGTACATTTGGAATGAGCACTATGTAGAATATTTCTCTTGACAATGAATTAGACACAAAATACTCAAGAGAATTTTCAACTGGAGTTACAAGAGTTTCGAGCTCCGATTTTCCCACAGTCATAAACATAGAAAAGCGTGAAGTTTCTGGAAATAGTGTTGAAAAATCGAAGTCGACAAATGACATTGTGAGCCATGACACAGTGTGGTGCCATGCTATCGATCAGAGGCTCCACGAGATTTACTCAAAAGAAAAATTATGAACATATTGGCGTTTAGCATGGTGACTCTCAATCAATGTGCCATGGCATTTCTGGGCGACATTGAAGTGCTTCAAAATAAAGCGAGGGTGAAGCGAGACATTTAAAATTACAAATTTCATTTCTGATGACAGAAATGAGATGACTAAGAATAAAAATGACTGACCGTGAACGAAAAAGTATATTGCAATCCCTTCCTCAGAAACAGTTATTTTTTTTACTTCGTTTAATGATAGAGTGCAATAAATGAGCTTTACTTAATTTCTGAGTGTCTTGTCATAAACTGTAAGGATTGCTCAAGTGAAACAAGGACTGGTGTCTGAAAAATTACAGATACTTTATTGGGAAATGAACACTACAGCACTCGAGAAACATAGTAATGAGGCTTCCAGAGAACCTAAAGATAATCACTGGACATCATACAGAGACCATTGGTCAGGCAAATGCCCCAACGAGGTACAAATTTCTCAATACCTTACGTGAAGAACAGAGGCTGATGGAACCACTCTTTCACAGTATCATGCACCGCTTGATTGCAGATGAAGCGCAGGGCCTTTTTTAACGGACCAAACACGTTGGTTATTGCAAGGCGATAGATCCGGAAAGTGAGATGGGTGATCCAACATTTCCCACCGAAAAGCAAGCACGTTGTGTTCTTTGTTGCTTTGGAAGGTTCTGTAACGTGCCACAATAGCGTTGAGCATAGATTGTGGCCCCGACGGGCATCCACTACAACATCAATGGTCCCTGGATATCAAAGAACAGGCTCAACATGACCTTTTCAGCCACAGCAGATGACTGGACCTTCTTTGACCTCGGTGACGACGGATGTCTCCTGACTCATCATTTTTGTTATCGATTTCAAATGTTGGCACCTTTCACCCATAGCCACAATATGCTCCAAGAATGCTCTCACTTCTAAGCAAATTCCCACGCAACATCTTTTTTGTTCATGGCGAAGGTGTCGGGGTACCCATTAAGCACAAACTTTCCGAAACCCCTGTTCCCTATGTATAATCGTGTGTATGGATATCCCACGCAAATGTTCACAGCAGTGGTGTGCCCGTTATACGGTGATTCACCAGCATACCCACACTAAAAATTCTTTCGACATCGATAACGGGCTCCTGTCCAGAGCGATGGAGGTCCGCCGTACTTCGTCGGACACACCACTTGAACACAGTGCTTCGTTTGAGGCACGGTTCCCAATATACGACTTGCATTCGACGAAAAAATTCACTTGCCATCACACTTTCTTTGGACAAAAAATTGAATAATGCCATGCTGTACTTGCTTGGACGTATCCATCATACACCTCTGCTGTTACAAATGGTTGCTGTGCTTAGCGAAGATGGCTCTGGAAATTCACGCGTTCACTTGAACAACACGTATAAATGCGACAGCATTTATTACCATCAAAGATGTTTAAAAAAAAATCGGATTAATCGGAAAACTTGTAGCCAGTCTGTCACTGTTCAATTTGTATTCAAAATGTACAGGAGAAAGAAAAAAAAAAGCAAAACTTTAATTTACAAACAAAAAATAAAAATTTCCTTATCGAGGGCTTGACTTGACTTGAAAAATTAGAGTCCTCTATACCTACCTTATCGAGGGTTTTGTTTGATCCGTGACAATTCTGACTTCTATGACTGCTTCCCAGAGTGAACTCTTTCATGATTCATCAAACCTTATCTTCATTGTGGAGTCTTTTGTGAGTATTTAAACGTTCGATTCGAGAAAACTTCTTGCCACAAAAATCGCACTCGTACGGCTTCTCACCAGTGTGAACTTTTTTATGTCTGCTTAAATGACCGATTCGAGAAAACGTTTCACCACAATAATCACACTCATACGGCTTCTCACCAGTGTGAACTCTCTTGTGTGCGCTTAAATGCCCGCTTAGAGAAAACGTTTGATTACAGACATCACACACATATGACCTCTCCCCAGAGTGAATTTTTTTGTGATTATTTAAACTGCTGTTATGAGCAAATGTTCTACCACAGAAATCACACTCATATGGCTTCTCTTTAGTGTGAACTCTTTTGTGTCTGTTGAAAGAGTTGTTTCGAGAAAATTTTTTACCACAAACAGCACATTCATATGGCTTCTCTCCAGTGTGAATTCTTTCGTGGTTTTTTAAATTGGAGACTTTAGCAAACGTTTCACCACAGAAGTAACACTCGTACGGCTTCTTCCCACCATGAAATCTTTTGTGAACATTCAACTCAGAGCTCTTGGAAAATGTTTTCCCGCAGGACTCGCACTTATGCGGATAATTTTGAGTACGGAAATGATCATGAGAAATGAGTTCGGAATGCTTCTTACTCGATGTTGAAGAGATTGAAATACGACTAGAATTGCCTTTATCTACATCGTCTTCATTATGTGATCTCGTAGAAGACGATTCATCCATTCCAAAAGAGTAAGAAAAACATCGAAGATTTATTTAAACACAGCAGAGCCTTGGTAATTCACTACATTTCTCGTCCGGTTCAATATTGCTGAATATACTGTAGCTGCGTTTCGACTTGTACAGAATCAGGAGCATTCCTTTCCAGATTTTAATTATCTTCAATTACCTGGAAAAAGAGTTATCATAATTTCTTCTATATGTCAATCTATACAGATACAGCAAGATACATTAGAGTCTCGCTTATCCGACATAAACGGGCCGGCAGAACGTCGGATAGTAGGGAGGTGTTAAGAAAAAGCCTATTAAACGTCAAACTATGTTAAAATTTTACGAACCTAATAATTATGTTTTACAACAAAACAGAAAAAAAATTGACTGATTACAGCAAATTAACAGTTACAGAATACTCTGAAGTTAAATACAGTATACTTAAAAAGTTTGGTCCTGTGACGATTTAAAGAAATTTTTGATCGTAGTCTGCTTTCCTGACGAGTGCCGTTTCTTAGCTGCCAAGTCTTGCCATCTTTGAAGCATTATTATGTCGATTCCTGTAGCTTCTTCTTGTTGCTCAATGTATTTAATCGCAGCTTCTAGAGCCTCAGTCGTTGTGTGATATTCGGGGAGGCTCAACGGTTTTGGTGATTGATCTTGATCTTCAATTTCGTTGTCATCGCAATAGACATTAACGACACTTTCTTCATCAGTTATTTCATATTGATAATCATAGTCATAGTGTAGATAGGCGCACCACTGTACAATCGGGGTAACTAATTAGCTACGGTAGAGTCGAGAGCAACAAAAAAACAGACTACGCTCACAACCTGCAGTTCTTGCAATTGGTGCGTTTTGTGTTGTTTTTTTGCGGTTGGGAATCGGATAATCGAAACTCTATTATATTCAGATCACCAGCTCAACAATGATTCTAACACAGGCGTCTCTTGCTTTACGCGATTAAATGGTTCCCCGAAATAGTCGCGCAAGACGATATTACGTAAAGTGAGTTGAATTTAACATGGGGGAGATAGGAAGGGGCAAGGGGTTAGTTTTCTTCAGAATAATAAAAAAAATTATAATCGAGTTTGACTGCATATACAGTGTGGAAGAAACTATAAGTCCAGGTATAAAATGGTATAAAATCAAAATTAAAAAAAAACAGTGCATCAGAATTTTTAAAATTTTTTCTCAGAGATGATTAATATTATGAGAAATATATCTCAACATAAAAGCTTATTCGGAAACTGGAAATACTTTTCAGTAGATATATTTTATTTAAAGTAGATAAAAGAAAGTTGTCTAAAAGATTTCAAAACCGCTTGTCCGAAACCTCACAGTACCGAAATATAAATCAAAGACCGATGGACTTTCATTTAATAATATCATATTTGTCATACCTAAAGAAAATATAAAACATTCCAACGAAAGAAAAATCGTCCGGACCTATCAATAGTGGATGTTCAAAAGCATTCTTAACCTCCGTGTGCTGAAATAGCCCACCGCATGATCAGGGCCGGATTTAGGTTTGATGGTGCCATAGGACGTACATCAAGACTACTGACCCAAGGGTAAAAATTCACAGCACATTTGCAATGTGAGGTAACAAAATTCTGAACCTCCTACTTCCATGTATTACAAATACAACGCCACAACAGGCAAATTGCCCAACGAGGTGGCTGACTTAAGAACATCATGGATCCCGAGCCATTTTTTTTGGAGGCCCTACCTACTACTGCTACACCCCAAATGCAACCCCCCCCCCACAGAACCTCCCAACAAACCCCCCAACGAATCGGTACATGCGGGAATGTGCGTGTACGTGTAGTGCAACCTGACGTAAAGTTTGTTTCTGTGTAATGTTTGTTATGTGTAGTGCTGCCATCTGCCACCAGTTTTTTTTTTCTAACTATGAGTGAAGTGTTATGATTGAATGATTTATCGTTGTAGGACTGTTGCTCTCTGTGGCGAGACTTTTTAACGGGGAGATCGGCTCGCATTTGCGCCTTGAAGTTGGGAACCACAGAAAACCAACTTCAGCCGACCACCACTGTAGGGTTCGAACCCGGATCCTCGCATCGCGAGTCCGTCACTATAACCACTCGACCACCACAGCGGCAAATGGAATATTAAAATTTGATCTTTGAAATCTTGCGCGACAATTTCTATGAAAAATAACAGTTTGAGCTTTTTGGGGCACTCTGCAGACCTCTGAGCCCTAGGCTTCAGCATATCTAGCCTATAACAAAATCTGGCCCTGTATATGCTGTATTAGAATAAATGATATTTTAACTTTAAAATAAAAGTACAAGCAAATTTAAAAACTGTCTCCATCTAAAATCTGTCTGGAAGTGTCAAATTGATTTTTGTTTCAGGTGTCTCCTGTTGGCTATTTTATCAAACTGCTGCTATGATTTTGATGTGGAGGGTTCACCAGTACTATGGGAGGGGCAGTTTCACACAGTACTATGGTTTTCACTATAATGTTCAGGCCCCGTTTAATAATATCATATCAAGTACTCATATCTCAAAAAGTACATGAAACATATGAGAGCTTTTTTTGCAACTCATTGGGTCAGGGGGAAGGGGGATTGCACATGACCGTTGAAAAGACCAAAGATTTGTATGTATTTTTGACAAATGTAGTGGCGTCTTTTCCTTTTTACTCCTTTGTTTGAAAAGGAAAACTCTGTACTTAAACATTTTCTGTTTTTGCTTGTTTACATTATTATTTGCGCATGCACTTCATTAACTAGATACTTTGTAGAATAAAAAATGATATCGTTTTGATAACTGAAACAGTATTTGTGATTTACTCTAATATTAAGTTGCCATTCTGATAGTAAGCAGGCAAAGTTCAGTGCAAAGCATGGTTGGGTTTTTGACATGACAAGCACCAAAAGTTGCTTTAAACCGTCAAAAGAGTCAAAACCTAAATGAATGCTTTTGGATAATGTTTTATGTTTTGAACACAATAGGTATATCACATGATGAGAAGCTTACTTTGTTTGTGCATATTGAAATGTTTTATTTTTTCTGATTTATGTCCTAATAATAACAATATATAATAACTTGCAATTTCCAATCTTTCAACATTTCAATTTAGCAACTTGGAATTTTTCAACATACAAAGACACTATTGTGGAACAAAGTGAGAACAGACCTTCCATTTGTCCAAACTCTCAGATGAACAGTGGATTTAGGAATTTCAGAGCTCCTTGATTAGCCGGGTTGATGCACAACAATCATTTGGAAAAATTTCTGCCACTTTTTCACCATTTTCTTCCATTTGAACTGTCAATGATGGTCTTGGACCAGGCCCGTCATTGGGGGGGGCTCCCCCTTGCTTTTGAAAATACACTACAAATGGTATATATATACAAATATATATATATATGCATGCCTTGAGTACATGTTCTTTGCCCCCCCCCCCCATCCTGGAAAAAGTTGAAATGACGGCCCTTTCCTGGACATGGATCATCTTCAGTACTCTTTCTACCACCATGAAATCTTGAATACCGATTAAAAACGTTCTTTCGACTCATTGCTTCATTTCCATAAACAGTCTGAATCATTTTAAAATTTCTGTGGCACTTTTACCTTATTTTAAACAAAATTTAATGTTGGCACATTGCTCCATTGTTCCTTTTCTGACCAAGACTCAGAAGGTATTGTCACTGTAATTGATTATAAATAAACTGGCACTGTGGACCTTTCACAGATGTAAATGTTTCGGTTGTTAACCCAATTATTCACCCAAAGATGCTGCTGGTAGTTACATGAAAATAAAACCAGTCACCGTTCCCACTGGACACACTGTGTATGTGTGCTAGGGGATCAGGGTTAGGTTTCGACCTCAGAAAGTAACTTAGTATTAAAGCAATCAAACAACTTACTGTAAATGTTGACAAATAATGTTTTTTTAAACCTGATAGATATGTTAAATAACAAAACACATATTTTTATGTAGATTAAAGGGTTTCATAATATGAATTACATAAATTCTGAGTATAAAATATCTATTTTGATAATTAAAATTTTCTGATCTGTCCAAAATTTCCTTACACGTAAAAATTCTCATGCAGCATCTGTTAATGTATCAATCAAACTCATTTATTGTCACCTAAAGCTTTCTTAGCTCAGGTTGTAAAAATCCAGAGTTTGAGAGTATTTTCAATCAAAGCAGAGGTGACAGGACTTGATATTCTAAGTATTGTTTTGCACATTTAGATATAGCTTTAATTGGTAAACCATTGCATTATAAATGCTAGTAAATATACTGTTATGAAAATTATGTAAATAGTCACTTATGTAATTTTTCACCTGTATATAATCGGTAGCTCGTTTCATTGGAAACCCTCGAAATTATGACAAACTGGGCACGTTTGGCATCAGCTTCAACCTGATGCCCCAAACCAGAAATCTAAAGATATTACTTGAATCATCAAGACCATTCTAGAAAATCTGTTTCACCCCACCCTACAAGTAGTGCCACCCATGGCCCCCACATCCTGGAACAGGGGCCCCTAGGCTAGGACCTTTTGTGGGTCCCCCAGAAGACTTTCATGGGCCCCTTTATGATGAATTTATGTGTGAAAAAAAATGTGAATCATCCCGGGTCCCACAGTTGCAACCCTGTCAGCACCACCCTTGTGAGGGCCATGGTGCCAGTAAAACTGAACGAGGAGTTGAAAAATTGTATCAAAAGACAAGGTCTGATTGCACTCAATATTTTGAGGTCACGTTCTGCCAAGAAATCTGTTTGTAATAGTTGTTCTGTGACGTTATGCATTTTATTTCCTCCTCTACTCATTTCAAGGACTTGTGTGAGAAATTATCCAGAACAATATCATATCAGAGTCAAACTTAGTTTTTCTTACTTTTTGCACCAAAAATAACTCATAGGAGTTTCTTAAGCATCATATACAAGCCAGCAACACCTAATAAAAGGTCATTCTAGTCCTACAATTCAGTATTTTGATTGCTAGATATATTCTAATGTTATGCATAATAAGGGTATTGTTTTAAGTATCAGTGATTATCTAGATCCGGTTGGCCAACTTCTCTCTGTTCGAGGGCCAACATATTAGCATAGCTGCCAACTTTTGAAAATGAAAATTCTGGAGATTTTCGCGCAAACCCTTATTTTATGATAAAACCACTCCCTAATAAATACAATAGGGATTTTCCAAACATAAAAGTTAAAGCGTAGGGAATAAAATCCCTACTGAAGTCAAATTAAAATAGGGATTTTACACACATGGAAGTTAAACCCTTGAGAATAAAATTCCTACGCAAAAAACAAGTGAAATTGGAGGCCAAAACTTCAATGATGTAAAAATAAATATTGTGTTCAATCAGAAACACTGTGAACAAACATTCGGCGCGAATGATCCCAAAATCATCGGAAGATGAAGGAAAACACCGTCAATTTTTGAAGAACACTGACTTTTTGTGACACTTGCTTGATGTTTTTTTTTTCATTTCACGAGTGATGATGGCAGTCTTTCCATGACCGATGTTTATGTCCGTAACACAACTTGTACAAAAAGGAAAAGTCGGCCCTCTTCCGGAACATTTGATGAAAGGAAATTCATCGGAATAAGTATCTTTAAAATTGATTAAATATGTTTTTGCTTATCATTATTCATGCTTTGTTATATCGCACGTACGTAACTTCAACAAAAGAAATTTTGACCATATGCGCGTCACTAGAATCTTCAATTATTATCCAGGACTATTGGCTGCTAAGCCATTTCCCTGCACGATAAGATAAACGACTTTCTTGTTACCATCAGAGGGTTTGTAAAACTCCCTTAAAAAGGGAATTTCCCCATTTACGATGTGTGACGTCATTTCGAAAGGGAAAAAAAAGAGGCTTCATGCCTCACAAGAAATTCCTTAGGGATTGTTTTCATAAGCAGGGATTTTTTAATGATGTAGGGAATTTTTAGGGACAATTAGGGATTTTTGTGATTTTCATAAAAATTCGGGAGATTTAAGAACTTTTCGGGAGGTCGAGCGATGAAGCTAAAATTTGGGAGACTTGGCAGCTATGTATTAGACAGAGACGCAGTATCGTAGGCCGCACCAGAGACAAAACACCTGCATATAAGCCGCATCCAGTACAATTTCTTGCTATGGCACCGTGGGCCAAAAGAATTTGATGGGATTTATTAACTAATTAACTACACTCTTCATTTAATTATTACATTAGCATTGTAGCATTTTGCTAAAGTTCCCCCCCCCCTTTTCTATTTTCGCTTTTTTGCAAAAGGAATTTTTTATCTAGCTTAAACCCTGATCATATGTGTGTTCACAAAGAGGTTTTGTGTTTTTGTGTTGAAAATGCAAATTGTTTTTGTCATACTTAGATGTAACTGAATTTTTATGGGCAATATATTCATATTTTATCACAATTATTGGTCCATTACTCTTATTGGGTTGCTGTATTTTTGAAATAGTTTAGATATAAACAGTGTTTAGAATGAGTAACTTGAGTCGACCAGTCACTTTTGTCTTTGGGCTACTCAAGATGAGAGATAGGACAAATATTCGGCTGCTATTCGGTATTCAGCCTTTTTGCCGAACATTCAGTTAGGCTGAATAATGTTTAAGTATTAATCAGAATAACTATGTAACTCAAAGCACACCAAACTAATTTTGAATTAGTTATAGTATATATATTAGTTACATTAATTGGAATTTTTCCCTTAAATTTAAATTTACTGATTATATTTTATTGTGGGTGGTGTATATCCCTTTCTGTAAAAGAGGTTATGGCAGGTTAAATTTCGAGGATAAGTAAAACATGAAACTGAAAATAGAATCCCACTGCAATAAGCATGTATTGCACGAGTTCACTTACTGAAGGAGGTACCTGGTAGTATGGCGAATCACCTCGCAAATAGTAAATTGTGTTTAATATGTATGCACATTTAAGAGATGGCATTACAAGCTCGCTGTCTGAATCTATGCAGTAGCATGACGCGCAGAGAGTCAATGATGCACCTACAATAGCCACATGTTTTTCCTAATGTAATTATATTGTAAATAAATAAGTTGATTCTCATAAAAGAATGGAGTCAGATTATTCAACGTAAAGATCGCCATCACCACCGGCCACACAAAACTAGACAAGATACATATCAAGCTACTGAGAGAGTCAAACGGGGCAAAGAATATCTAAAGCGGAAAAATAAGTCGTAAATTATAATAAGGCATAACTGGTTGAGCATAAATAATGGTTGACATGTTTTTAATTAGATGTATAATTGTAACAAGTGTTGAAAAAAAAGTGATTACGTAGGTTATATATTCAAATAGAATAAACCATCATTGAATTTGATTGTCAGTAAATTGTGGCAATAAAAATCTTTCAATTATCAGTTTCTAACATTTATTTGAATAATAAATTGCATAATTAAAATTCAATAGCAATCATTTGAAATTAGCAATAATTTCATTTTCAATTAAAAACACCAGTTTTATTCATAATTGTAGTTAATTTCAAGAAAATTGATATTTGGCGGAAAACATCAGCCAAATATTCAACCAAATCACAATTTGTTGTATCCCTACTCAAGATTGATTTGAGGTATCCCAGTGTAAAGAAAGCCCATAATTTTTTTCAGTCGAAAACATTCTATGTCATCCAAAAAGGAAAAACATAGAGCTCAAGAAATAGAAAGTAAATCAATTCCAAAGCGGTGGTTTACTGCGCCCCAACCGCCATATTATTTTATCGGCAATTATATCATTGTACAGGATTTTCAATGCATTAACTAAATAAATAAAATGTCTTATACTGCTACTGGCACTTGTGGGGAGTTTAGCCTCAGATCAGAAGTTAGCAACATTCTAATTTGCATAAATACAATTTCAATACTAGTTTACGGTTAGCTAAAACCGTTATGGTAGAACCGTTGATGGTTTTGAAACAGTTTTATGGAACGAACCCCAATATCTATTTTTTAAAAAATTGATATTTCTTCAGTATAAACCAATTTTATTACAGCACCAGTAACATAATAATTCACATCTATATGTCTAAACCCCCCCCCCCCCCAGGAAAAACTATCAGTTCATGCACAGCACCAATTAGACACCCATGTTTTCTCAACAGCCAGGCTGCTACAGCATCATTCATAGCGGGTTGCAAGTGTGATTGGCCATTTATTTCCCCCCCCCCATTCATTTCCCTTCAGTTGTGTGTTTGACTGGGCCATCCCCTTACAGAAAAAATAAAATAAAACCAGGCTGCAAGCTTCCAAAAATTGAGAATCAATGTAAGCAAATATGGATTCCACTGGCAGCACAATTAGAAGTTAGTTTTCTGTGGTTACCAACTTTGAAGTGTGAATGTGAGCGTCATTTGCCTCATTAAAAACTCTCACCACAGAGACCATCAGGCCTATAATGAATACAATATTCAATCTCATTACACTTTACTCATAGTTTGAAAAATAGATGGCAGCGCTGAAACCTCATGCACACAACACTAGACATATAATCAGACTGTTAGGCACACTTGCATACTCTATGCTAAAACTTGAACAGCAATAGTGTAATCCCTAGTTGGCGATTTTTGGCGACCATTTCCTTTATACGTAGTCTGTTAGCACTTTTCTTCTTGGTCTGTGATGGTCAACCATTTTCTTCCATTGGCATTTTTTTCCTGCCAGCGATTAATACTATCATATTCAGACGTGCCAACTTTTGGAATCCAGAAATCCGGAGATTCTCCCAAAGGGGGGTACCTCGATCAAAGAAAAAATTCACAAAAAAAAATTTTTTTGGACATTTTTTTTTAGTCAATTAAGAAAAAGTTTCATTCTCTCCCCCCTCCCCCCCAAAGGTTCTGCATTGTCCCTGATTCCATGCCAGTCTTTCCATTCAGAATAGAGAAATCACATCTACATACTGTTCGTAAAACATAAGTGTTTCCTTTCGTGGATGCTATCGGTGATTGATAATCTTGGGTATATGAACTGTTAAAAGCTTGATATTTAGCTGTATATAGCTTAAAGTTTTATATTTTCTTTCTGAAGACACATTTAATCGGAGGAAACAATTAAAAAACTTAAATACAAAGATGCTGACAAAAAAATTTGTGTTCACCGCACGGCTGTTAATGGAATACAATAACGATTATATAGGAATTTCTGCAACCAAGGTCATGCCCCTGATAAATGATTGCCGATAAACGCTACATAAAAAAAGTCACGTCTTTGCCAGTTGCTTAAATGTTGTCACCAAGACTTCTTT
Organism: Pholcus phalangioides; assembly: GCF_987345545.1. Classification (NCBI taxonomy): domain Eukaryota; kingdom Metazoa; phylum Arthropoda; class Arachnida; order Araneae; family Pholcidae; genus Pholcus; species Pholcus phalangioides. The sequence continues at coordinate 5,352,640 of NW_028301617.1, read as the reverse complement.
TACGGCTGCTCGATGGAAATGACCACGGCTGTCCTCTATGGGTGTTTTCCCTAATGATGACAGCAGTCATTGACGTCACGATAACGTGAAAGCTCACGTAAAATCTAATTTTCTGCCAAAATCAGAAGAAATTTTAGCAAATGCGGAGAACGGGAGGAAGGATGAAAAATCCAGTCTTCTACAGGGTCGTCATTTCAACTTTTTCCAGGGGGGGGGGGGCAAAGCACATGTGCTCAATGTATGTGTGTGTATATATATATATATATATATACCATTTTCAGTTTATTTTCAAAAGCCGGGGGGGGGGGGCCCTCCCCTAAATGACATGCCTGGTCTCCCGCCTAAATCCAGAGAGTTGGAAAGTCTGCACATTTCTTTTTTTTGCTATTGGTTGTCATCTGACGTCACCTCTAGAAAAGTTTGCTGTAATTATAATGTAGGCTGTAGCATTTGAATTTTGTCTGCTAGTATAGGGATGCAAATTTTCTGAGATAATTTTTTTTGTTATATGTTGTATCGTTTATATTGTTTATAGGATTACACATGGATTATCTCTGGTTGTACATATTTCTATTTTAATCAATTATTTTGCACACTGGTTGTTATATCCTGCAAATAAGTTTTTATTGAACCCACAGATTGTTTTTGACAAAGACATACAAAAACGACTCTTTTGTCACAAACGGTTAAAAAAGAGTCCGAGTTCAAATATTATTTTTAAATAATATGTATATTTCGCAAACTATATATTTATACATAACAGGAGGGAGACGATTGTTTAATGTGAGTCCTGGTTTTTCTTATTTTCAATCCCGTATCTGGCATAAGGATGTAATATATATTTTTAATCTTGATCCCTTATTTAGCCCGAGAACGTTATTGTTTTTGTTGTTAGTTTTTTATAGTCATTTTTTTAATGTTCTAACAGCTAAATTCATGGTTCCTCTGCGGTTCCCCCGGAGTAGTTTAGTAGATCTCATAAGTGAGTAGTTCTTGACTTATGAGATAATCCCTTCAAAGAATAAATAGGGAGACAAATCAATATCTCCAGTTCTCCAACACACCTCTAGGAGCCACAACACACTTTGAGAAACACTGGATTATACTACAGCTGTTCTGCAAAACTGTTTGAGTAAAATGCCCATAGCGACAGACCGGAGTTGTGCGTAGAAGGAAAAAAAGAAAAACACAATGTGGATATGGATGCTTTTTAAAGGTTTTTACTAGACATGATAACATGTCATTATGTCTTCCACATCCTCAATCTAGCGTAAGATTGCGTATGGGGTACCCGCTATTGTGAGATTCACACACAAAAATTGACAAAAAAAAAATTATTTCACAAGATTGTTAGCCCATATTGCATCTAACTTAAGGCTAATGCTCATTTACTGATGCACAAACAGTGAATAATACCGAAATAAGTGTCATTTTTGACCCCACCCCCCCCCCTGTCAGCAGCTTAGATTATTTCATATCATCAAAAAGGGGTGGTTGATGACGTAAGCAACCTTCAAACTCCCCCCCCCCTTGTCATCAAACGTCAGCAAATCCGAAACCCCCTTCTCCCCCCTCAATGCTGACATAATACTTGAATGACCCCAAATTACAGAAAACCAACTTCAGCCGACCACCAGCGACATACTTTAAATTACTGCTACTCATTTTACTATGCGATTTTTTGGCGCCCAACATGTCTGATGGCCCGACGAAGAGTCACCAAGGCTGTCAGACACTACGGACGCCAAAAAAAAAAAAAAAATCAGTGTGCAAAACATGATAGAAACCACCAAGCATAAAAATAGAAAAAAAATCTGTAGGTTCATTTTAAATAATAAACCGATAAGACAGAAGGCATAGCAATGGATGAATAAGTGATAAATAAAACGGTATAATACAACCTGATCATTAGATAATAATTCAAATGACGCGAGCTACAGAAGGGAAGAATAATAATCCAAGAGACGCGCTGGAAATGGAACAGCGGCAGTTCAAAATTTTTGAAAAAACGCGGTGAACAAAAGAAAAAAAAAAAAAAAACTCGTTTGGCGAAGCCAGCGCCATCTGGTATCACCGAGCGGAAACTTGAAAGATGTTAAAAAATACGGCAACTCAGAGAACCATTATGATGGTCTTGGCGACTTATCGCGAGGAAAAAGTCGCCAAAGTCATGGAGGACCATACTGCATCTGTTCCGCATTGGAATTTTAACACAGTGGCATATTCGATGTAAAGAAATAAAACTTGAACTACAAGCTTCTCATCATGATCTTGCTGTGCCCTCCTAATGGCCATGTTCAGGACAGATCCAAGATCCTTGAAGGGTTATTTATCAAGAGGGCTGATAATTATTGAGATCTTGTCTCATTAACGCCCATACTTTTAATAAACAAACTGAATGTAGACCTCCCCGCCGTTCTTTGCTCCAAATAGGTTAAAACGGGCCTACATCTACTGACCTGCACTTGAAGATGATCTTGACCACGAATGGATCCGTCCAAGGTAAAAGTGCATCCACGCCAAGAAAGGATCCTATTGTCTTCTTTAATGACTAATTATGACCATCTATAATAACCATTTAACGATCGACATCAGCGAAAACAAGTTGGCTAAGCTTATTGGGTAAATATTGTCGGCTGTGACTGAACTCAGCTCATCAGACAAACGAAGGATGAAGTTCGTAGTGGTTGTTCTTCCAAAAAAACAAAAAATATTTTGTTTTCAAGAAATTCGATTCGATTAATCCTGACAAAAACAGTTTTAAAGAACGTTTTATGGGGACGAAATCGGAAATTTTGACGAAAGTAATGCCATAAACAATCGAAAAGAAAACAATGATGTCATATATTAATTGAAAAAAATTTATAACACTACGAACTTTATTCTTTGTTTATCTCGGGAGTCAAGTGCAGTCACAGACAACAATGTTTACCAGCAGGTGATTGTTGATCAAGGTATTGAATTTAGGATTCCGCCTCGCGCGGATTCACTAATTCCTTGCGTGGATTCATTCGTGTTAAGTTCACATCCAAGTACAGGTCAGTAGATGCGTTTAAGCCGGGTTTTCCTAGGAATAGGTTTGTTGCGAGGCGTGACCCGAACTGGATCAATTCGCGTCGACAAAAACTTGTTACATAATCACGCTACGCGTTTGTGGTTTCCTAGCGTAGCGCATCAGCTCAAGGTGGCTATATAAAGTATATGGCCCTGGCATCAGCAACTCTGTCGTCTGCATGCTCTGGTTTGAAGGAAAGGGAAATAAAACACAAGATAGTGAAGAAAATATATGTATCGCCAAAACCCCACGACGCATTTGACTCCTCCAGAAGCAGTCTGCCAATCACGCCTGACGTAAAACGCTGTCGTGAGGCGTATTGCGCTCTGCAGGAAAACAGTTATGCTGCTTTTCTTATTGGTGAGTGGACGGCGTGTCGCGCTGGGCGAATCACGTTGCGCGCGGCACAGGAAACCTGCTCCTAGGAAAAGGTTTTCTACGGTGCGCGCAGCGTGAAATTGCTGATTGGTTAAAAACCTGAAATTCACGTTTTTTAACCAATCAGCGTTTTCACGGTGCAGGTAACCTGCTCCTAGGAAAACCCGGCTTAAGAGTCTTTTTTTTTTTTTTACCATTCTGGGGGAGGGGGTCCCAGTGGCGGATCGCCCACCCAAGAGCATTAAAACAATATTTATGCACTCCAGGAAGTGTGACCTTGAGCTTTCTTTCGGTGGAAGGTCAAAACAATAATATAGAATCCATAGCCCCAGGAGGGTCAGTTGTATTCTCCCCAAAGACAGACTAGATTTCTGCAGTGATTTCGTGCGATTCCACCATCACTCTGGTAACACTATAATGCATACATACCCCAGCGCCTAAGGGCACGTGTGTAATTTTTAACGAGGGGCATAAGCGCACACCCTTCAGTTTTGAGACATGCGAGCTTGAGATGTTGCGAGCACATCTGGGTTTTCCCAGGGAATGAAATTGCATTCATTTCCTGATTAACTGATATTGACAAATTCACATGGCCTCCACAGGGTGCAAGATTTTTTCAGTTTTTTCACTCTATCAAAGACCTTTCAAAAAATTTTAGCTGAGCTCTGCCGCAGAAGGTGGAGATTTGAACATAGCCTTTATAATATATATGAAAATATAAGATTTGGCAATATCCAAAAATTTGAAGCCTTTATCACTTGAAATCTTTGAGGTGGGGGTGAATGAGTACAGTTCATCCCTCTTATAATATATATATTTTTTTAAAAAGTTGTAAACGGAAAATATTAATGAAAGATGAGACCATGAAAATGTGTCGTACTAATGAGAAGTTCTAAGAGCAGAGCCAGAACTAGATGTTTTGTCCACCGGAAAATCATGCATTTTAGGGCCATCTTGTGATACGAAGGTTTTAACAACTGGCTGTTGCAAAGATATACACTGCTCAAAACAATTAGGGGAGCACATGGTTTTAACAAAATTACGCACAGATGTATACCGATAAGTAACATAAAATGAATCATCTATAATTTAAAGCCTAGCAGGAAACGGAAGAAGAAAACTTCATATGCAAATCAAAGTTCATGACGTCAAAAACCAGAAAAAGGAGATAAGGGCAGAAATCGGGATGTTGCAGAAACGTCTGTTTTACTGCCGTAACTGTGAAATTCGATTGCGCAGTATTTTTTTTTTGAGACAAGGTGACTTGAGCATGTCTCAACAACGTGATTACCAGAATCCATGGCATGGCGTGTTATAGGCAGACTGGAATCAGGGCAAACACAACGTAGTGTCGCGGACGCTGTTGGAGTCGCCAGAAGTGTTGTTGCAAGGCTGTGGAATCGATTCCAACAAACAGGAAATGTTAGACGTCGACCAGGGCAAGGTCGGCCACGCGCCACTACAGCAACTGATGACCGGTATATACGGTTAACACCCCGTCGAAACAGAACAGAGAATGCTACGCAAAGACGGTTGCTCTTGGCAACAGGACGAAGGGTGTACAGCCAAACAGTACGTAATGGGCTTCATGAGGGAGGGCTCTATGCACGTAGGCCAATGGTCTGCATTCCGTTGACCCCACGCCACCGTTCGGCCCAAAGAAGATGGGCTGGGCTGCTGAACATCGAGATTGGGAGCAACATGATTGGAGCCAAGTGCTGTTTACAGACGAGTCCCGATTCAGTCTGGAGTGTGACACCCGACGTGTTCTGGTATGGAGGGACAGGGGCACTCGAAATAACCCCGCATTCGTTCGTGAAAGGTCACAATACAGACGAGCTGGTTGGATGGTATGGGGTGGAATCAGCATAGGCGGACGTTCGGACCTGCATATCATTCGGAATGGCACTTTGATGGCCCGAAGGTATGCAGACGAGATACTGCGACCTCATGTCATCCCTTACGCTGGAGCCATTGGAGATTCCTTTGTTTTCCAGGATGATAATGCCCGACCTCATAGAGCTCGTCTGATGGAGAACATGCTTGAAGCTGAAACAATACAGCGTATGGAATGGCCAGCGTGCTCTCCTGACCTGGACCCAATCGAGCATGTTTGGGACATGCTCGGGCGACGCATTGCTGCGCGACCAAGGCCGCCTGTTACTGTTCGAGACTTGCAGATTGCACTTCTTGAGGAGTGGAACAGTATTCCCCAAAGTCTGATCGATAACCTCATCTCATCCATGGCAAACAGGTGTGCAGCAGTCTTAGCTGTTCGAGGAAACCACGCGCTCTATTAAAACTCATGCATCATGTCTAAACAGTACTTTTTTTTATCGTTTACATGTAACCAAATTGTTGCCCTAAATCATCTTTCTTGTTTTCTCCATATTTTCAAAGAATTAAAGCTTAATTCCAAATTTTTTTACGTCTTTTTTCTGTATTGCGCATTGAAACGTGTGTACTATCCATTGTATGCCAATACGTGACTGTCTCGCACGGTTTTCTTCACTTTTTTTGCTTGCTCCCCTAATTGTTTTGAGCAGTGTATTTTGGAAATCTGATGTCAGCGTCAGCAGTTGTGAGCTTGGTCAGAGTCTGGTCTGGCCGTCCATGTACGATCCCTTTCAGTTTATACGAGCTCTGAGGAAAGATTGAGAGATTCTGTGCCTCTGTAGTCTAGTGGTCTTGGCTGTTCACCCAGAAAGTGAAAGGATGTGGGTTCGATTCCCTGCAAGGGCAGTTGAATTTTCTCTCTTTCCAAAATATATCTTCGCAACAGCCAGTTGTTAAAACTTTCATAGGTAGCAGAGAGTGACGTCATCCTTGTATACCTTGACGTATACCATCTTGTAATGTTGAAGGGGGATATAAGGGTAAGAGAAATTCGTGCCCCTGTGGTCTAGCTTACGGGTCAGGGCCGTCATTTCAACTTTTTCCAGAGAAGGGGCAAAGAACATGTACTCGATGTATTTATATATACAATTTTTAGTGTATTTTCAAAAGCTGGGGGGGGGGGGGCTTTTGAAAATACAGTAAATACCCCCCTGACCCCCCAAATGACAGGCCTGCTCCCTCTAGTTTCAGCCCTGATAAACGTTATAAGCGGAATCCACTATATAAGATTGATGATGTAGTATCTGATGTTCTGTGAGAATTAAATTTAACTGTAAGAAGAATCTTTTCAGACAAAAAAAAAAAATTGTAAATTTTAATATGGTGCACTTGATAATCATAATAAATTATATTTAAAAATCCAAATACCGTATATACTCGTGTATAGGTCGAACCCCCCCCCCCCCCCCCCACTTCAGGACCACCAAAATCGCAATAGATTGGCAACCCGTGTATAAGCATCTTTGTTTTCATCTTTATCTGGGCTTTCATTGCCATTGTCACTTTCAAAGACGATATCATCTTCAGTTCCGTCCATTGCATTGCTGATGCAACACATTTTGAAGGATCGGATGATAATTTCAGTGGAAACAGAATTCCACGCCTCATGTACCCATTAGCACACTGGGCCAATGACAGGTTTCTTCTAGGCACCACTTTTTTGTATTTTCTTTATCATTGGAACTCATCCATTCGATCCACAAATTCCTCAAATAATCTTTGAAAGACTTGTTAATGCTCACATAAGGCTTTCCAATCGACATTAGTCCACCTGGTATCAAAGCCAATGATGTTTTCGATTTCTTTGCCTCGGCTTTGACATCGGTTCCGTGGGGTTTGAACATATCCCATACCAATAATGTTAGTTTCTCGAACACTGCTACAAAAATGACTACTGATTGTGGGGTTGAAATTTTTTCATCAGAAACTGACCTGAGTATAAGCCGACCCCCCGAATTGAGGAATGAATTTTTCCACAAAAAAACTCTGCTTATACACGAGTATATATGGTAGTTCCATTTTGCATTAAAGTAAGTTTCTTAACATGTCTTTGACAGAATAAAAACATTTGAATAGGTTTTTGTCAACCCTTGTCTGCGCAAAATTGAAAGAGAAATTCAGTCTTTTAAATTTTGTTATGCAATTTTTTTTGTTCTTAAATTTTGCTTAATTAATTTTGCCCAAGTTAGAGAACCCACATATTTTATTGAAATATACGCAAATTATTTGTTATCCAAAAAGTATTCTATAGTGTATTGTTACGATCTATGGACGATAGATGGCACGATTTGTTCGATGGTTCTCAGAAATATCGAAATCAGTTGATACCGGTTTTGGTTAAGCACAATGACATGCGATTGGCGGAAAACTGGAAAGAATCTTCCAGAAGGTTACGCCCATCCAGACAGTGATGCCGCAAACCTGGCACTCTGAAATACAAATTTGTGGAATGTTATTTTTCTCGAAGTTTCGACCAGACCTATAAATAGTAGGAAGAATGAGAATAAGGGATGCCAGGCTCGAATAGATAGAGACTGGATGAAAAGTGTGTTGTGGTTGGACTTTGCGAGAAAGTTGTTAGCTTTCTGGTTAGGTTGTACGTACGTGTAAATTGCTGTTCTGTAAATAAATATCTTTTTGTCCGTCGAACTGCTTCTTGATTTGCAATCTCGAAGTCTTGTGAAAAATTATCCGGAACAGTATTCTAGTTGAATCTGTATAGTAATGTTCTATAGAGTATATGTATGCACTTGTTTCGATAACTTTTCAGTGTTAATACAGTAAACCATTTAGGTTAATTTTCTATTTTCATATTTTGTTTTGACTTCCCACTCGTGTAAGCTCCATTTACTATTCAGTATTTAATGTATTTGTGTTGCCTGATTAGTAATTACGAACTGACGCTAATGTGGTTCCAACTTCAAATGTTTATCCTTTATTAGTGTTCATTTAAAACCCAACGGGAAGTTTAGGTTTGAAGTTTGGGTAATTTTTATGTGCTTTTCAGAGGCAGGGTTTGCGGTTTTAAAATGTGTGTGGTGCAAAAGAAGAGTTGAAGAAAAAAAAAAATGGCAGGAAAAAAAAAATTCATATCGAGTTCAATATTTCTGGAATTAATACAGATATGAATACAGTAGACTCTCGCTAATCTGGTGCATATCAGACCAGGGTGTACTGGATTACTACTACTACTTAAGGTATCCGACTACGTTGAAAACGTCATTTTGGAAGAAAATATGGATTTGCATTTTTTTATTTTTTATAAATGCCCTATAAGCTTATTGGTAGCATTCTAGCAAATGTTACTAATTAGCTGATTGATAACATCTTGAAAGTAGTGTGCTTTCGTGCTGCTAAATAGCATGTTTTAAGGCTGGTACTTTCGACCAATGTGTTAAAGATACCTCTGTAAGCACTACTTAGAAGCATTTTGTAAAAGTAAATTTCTGGAACCATTGAGACCTGAAGCTTATCGTTCTGGATAATTTCTCTCATAAGTTCTTGAAATGAGCAGAGGATGAAAATAAAAATGCAGGATGTCACAGATTTATTCACATAACAACTTTTTACACTTATTTACAAATATAGATCTTGATGCAATGCTACTGAGAAATAATGGTCTCTCACAATTTCAACAACTGGTTAGTTCTGTTTTGGTGGTGCCATTTTATATAGGCTAAATCAACCTTCTAGAATAGTCTCGACAATTCGCGTGACATCTTTACATTTATCTTTCGGCATCATAATGTCGCTAAGTTATAGCCGTCACAAATCGTGTCAATTTGGCATAAATTTCGAGGCATTTACAAAAAATGCACTACCAATTATTTACAGATGAAAAATGAAATAAATGATTACTATTTACATAATTTTCGTAACATTATCTTTCAGTCATTGACATGGATTAAGACATGATATGCTGAAAAACATTGTTAAATTATATGATTGGATCATGAAAGCTCAATTATATGCTTAACGGAAATATATATATTATTTTGTTTTTAACACACATAAATAACTGCATATTAATTAAAGTGTTATTCTTCTCTTCAGGTATTTCTGAAGTTCACTGATACGTTCAGAATCAAGATACAGAAGCTAAGCTTTCTTATATGTTAATTGGAAACATTTTTGCCCGATATTGAAAACGGAAGCATCATCTTGAAGTGAATCAAAAATGAACAATTCTATCAACAGACAGACAAATAGTACCCAAGGAATTTGTTCTAAGAAGCTTTCGGTGCAGGTACAAATCACAAACTTGACCAGTGGAATTTGCATCGATACAATGGCGTATAAATCTGATGCCAGCAATAAAACATTACCCAATTTTTCTCGTCCAGACATGCGTAAAAAGGTTCACACCGAAGAGAATTCCTACAAGTGTGACATTTGCAATAGAAAATTTCCATTGAGGTCTCGGCTGGTATGCCATGAAAAGGTTCATACCGGACAAAAACCTTACGAATGCGATATTTGCAATAAGAGATTTGCTCGTATTTATAACGTAGCACTTCATAAAAGGTTTCACTCCTCAGAGAAACCTTTCAAATGCGACCTTTGTGGTAAATCATTCTCTTTGAAGAGTCATCTAGTCAGGCATGCGAGGACTCACACCAAGGAAAAACCTTTTGTCTGCTCTATTTGCAATCAAGAATTTTCAGATCGGTCAAACCTGAGTGTCCACATGAGAATTCACACTGGGGAGAAACCATTTGAATGCGATATTTGCAATAAAAAATTTGCTCGTATTTATAATGTAGCACTTCATAAAAGGTTTCACTCCTCAGAGAAACCTTTCAAATGCGACTATTGTGGTAAATCATTCCCATTGAAGAATCATCTAGTCAGACACACGAGGACTCACACCAAGGAAAAACCTTTTGCCTGCTCTATTTGCAATAAGGAATTTTCAGATCAGTCAAACCTGAGGATCCACATGAGAATTCACACTGGGGAAAAACCCTTTGAATGCGACGTTTGCAGCAAAAAATTTAGGGACCGCCGCAGTTTACAGAAACACGAAAGAATCCACACAGAGAAGAAACATGTTTGAAGCTTGACTAATCCAAAAAGGGTAGAGTTGACTCTGGTATAATAGTGATGATATTGCCATTCTTTTTGGCAAATCATGTGAGATTCACAAAATTGTTCACATATTTTGGATTCGACAAATTTTTTAAGCAGTCACGAAAGAACCCATGCAGTGTAGCATGATATTTAGCAAGAAATTATGTTTCCATTGCTTCTAAGGCCAGGTTCACACTTGGACGATACTAAAATGATACAATCCTTGTCACTGTAAGTATCTCTTATCGTATCTGTCCAGTGTAAACCCAGCCTAACAGATCATGGAAATATTTTTTTTGCGTTTCTGGTAAGCCTTAAAAATGCTCTGTTCACAGTGAAATTGCTCCTGAAGAAGCTTCATAATTTTTTTAGCCCAGAAAGAATGATCACAAGTTCCGGAATGACTGGGGCCGGACTTTCCCAGGTGCAGTCACATTGTGACACAACCAGATGTAAATGCAGTGATTACATATGACATTTTTTGGAAGATCATGTCACTTTCCACTATTTATACAGATGTTTATTCAACTGGCTGATGCAAAGATTAAATTCAGAAAAGAAAATTCAGCTGCCTCAGTGGGGGAATCAAACCAACATCTCCCAGCAATCTGGGTGAGTGAGCCAAACCACTATGCTACAGAAGCAACAGAGAAACCGGAAATTTTTCTTAGAGCATATATATATACTCTGGACAGGAACCATACATGGAAAGTCAGACCTAAATCATCTAATAGCTCATATATATACTAACACGGCTCCCAAAGTCTAGGTTGTGATCCCCAGGGAGTTCCCCTTTAATGAACTAGAGGGCCTGTAAGGGATTCTGTGAAATGAAAATGTCAGAATAAGAAATTTATTTTTTACAACGTAAGTAAAAATGTGTCAAAACTAAAAAATGCCTCAGTCTCAAAACTCAGCTGAACAGATACCATACATGTATCATATAGTGTGATTTTAGCTAATGATCAAGTTAATATTTTTACGGGTTGGGGGGGGGGGAAGGGGTTCAAGGAAAAATCAACCAACTTTGTTTTTATAATTTCTAAAAATATTTCACAGAACGTGATGAGTAGTATGTAAATGTATAGGGGAAATGTCTAAATTTGGTACTGTGAACAATTAATGCAGTGTTTATCATTTACAAACCTTTTCTGATGAATAAGTGAAGTCACTGAAAATATTGGGAGGGCTCAAAAACATCGAGAAGAGAGAAGGCGGAAGGTTAAGATTATTGTGGGCAGTATGGATACTCGCTGATATAGAAAATACTTTTGAGTTGAAAAAGAATTTTGTATATTAGAGCAAGGGTGGTTGTGTCACGATGTTATGAGTATTCAAAAATAATACATGAGAGAGAGAGAGAGAGATAAATCAACTAAAATTTTTCTTCCAACAAAAACAACTCATATTTTTACATTGTGCTCTGCATTTTGCAATAGTGACAGTGAGTTTGGTTACCCACTCTGCATCATTACGATGCGCATTCCATCCTAACTTGGGGCTGTGTTTGATGACGCACTTCGCAGGATTCAAAACTAAAAACATATGTGTGCATGTAGCTTAAAATTTCATAATAAAACTATTGTGCTAATTAAATATCAAAAAATTATTTGATTTTATTAATTTGTAGTTACGGGAATTAAAGAAAAATAAATCATGAATGTCCAGGAAAACGGGGTATGGCCATCTTATATGGGGGAGGGTCGTCGATTAAATTCTTGTCAAATGGAGGTCACGCTTCAAAAAGTTTGGGAACCACTGTACTAACGTATATGCTTTCGACTTCAACAGAGCCAGATCTTTAAATTATAATGATATGTGTAACATGAAAACAAAGTGTCTTAGGCCTTGGTAAGAGACACGTATGGACACGAGCCCATGCCTTCCCCTTTATCTCTGAATATGGTCTTGGATTTTGTGAGACCCGCTGAGTAAAACTTCGAGAGGCTTCTTTATATTTGTTTTCAAAAACAATGTTTAACCACTTGCCTGGTGGGTTTTTAATTTTTTTCTGCACAGAAAGTGTAATCATATTAGGGCCGATCCTATGAAATTTGGCGAGTCCCTGACGATAAAATGTATGTACCAGTTGAAATAAACTTACGTGAACTCGGAAGTTAGAGTTGCTTCTCAAACCAACGTACGCCATTCTCAAAGAAAGCTTCAAACTGTGAGAGCAATTAGTCTCTCGCACTATACTCCTACTAAATGGAATGGGTCAGTTGTTTGGAACAGTAGGCGTGTTGGCCGAATTGCGACGCCGGTCTATAAACTCCTTTACTTTTATTATTCAAAAACATTTATATAGTTTTTTTTCAAATTTACAGTTTTTATATTTTCTTCGAGCGGTGGGGCTCCGCGAAGCACCGGTTAGGAACCGCTGGTCTTGTGTAATCGGACAGTTGAATTTTATATTGACCTATTTTGCAAAAAGTTGCAACTGACCCTCGTCCCCACAGGTGGATTTTACGGCTGGCGCACATGGCCCCGATTTCTGAGGGATCCCCTCAAAACCCCAGTTTTCCTCTTTGTTTTTCTAATGACATTAAGTGACTCCTAGTGTCTGTTCATGTAGTGTGACGTTGTAAACTTCTTATTACGTAGTACCTTCGTTCGCTATGTTGGCAAATTTATTTCCATATTTGTAAAATGTTGGCCAAATGAAAAATTTTGAAAAATTGTCAGCCAAATGAAAAATTGTTCCCCAAAATCACCTTTTTTTTTGCGAAAATGTAATTTTCTCTCCTGTACTGTTAAATGAAATCTATAATTTTGCCGGAAATACGGCACAAGATTTCCAATGCCAACTGTCACAAAATTGGTGATTACGTCATAACTTTGCAAAGCCACCGATCATTGCTGAAATTTCAAAAAATTACGGAGTGAGTGGGGAAATTAAGGGCTACATTAAATAAATGTAGTTTGTGGGGGGGGGGGATTTTGAGTAATACCAACATCTCTGTTAAATCGGATTCCAAATACAAATTTGATAACATTCCAAGACGGAATTTGAGTAATATTTCTTTTAATTGTATTTTAAGTGTTCTGGAACTTCGTCCAGGTCACTCATGTGATCTGTAAATATGTCACGTGCCACTCAAGTGATCTCAGAATGTGCCACTCGAATCGAAATTTTCATTTCATTTTGATGGGGCCCTCTCTGGGTGTGCCAGGCAAAGTGATGTTGTTGCTCTCCACCCTCCTGGCTTGAAATACCAGTTTACCGATTTGCTTTCTTTTGGAAGTTTCAGTATTAAATCTCATCATTATGATACAGTGGTGTGAGAAAGATAGACCTTTGCTGGTGCATCTGATTTGGAGGGAAGGTAGCCATAAAGAATACTATCTAAGTAATTTTGAAAGCATTCCAAATTAGCAAAAATAGGTACCAATAAGAAAAGCAGTATGACTATTTTCCTACAGAGCGCAATACGGCTCACGACAGCGCTTTACGTCGGGCGTTATTGGCTGACTGCTTCTGGAGGAGTCAAACGCGCCGCGCGTTTCACCTATCTTCCCTTCATTGTTTTTGTTGTTGTTTTCTTTCCCTTCTCTTCAAACCGGAGCATGCAGACGACAGAGTCTCTGTTGCCAAGGCCATGTGCTATAGCTGCCTCTAGCTGGTGCGCCACGCTAGGAAAACACAAACGCGTAGCGTGATTATGTCACACGTTGCTGCCGACGTGAAATTATACTGTTCAGTTCATGCGGCGTAAAAAACCCATTCCTAAGAAAACCCGGCTTTAGATCATAAAATCCGAATCGACATTTCTGGTGTGGGTCGTAAAAATCCGAATCGACATTTCTGCTGTGGGTCATAAAAATCCGAGTCGACATTTCTGCTGTGGGTCATAAAAATCCGAATCGACGTTTCTGCTGTGGATCATAAAAATCCGAATCGACATTTCTTCTGTGGGTCATAAAAATCCGAATTGACGTTTAACTGATCTCTCCGTTAAAAGTTGGACGAAGCACGCGGGCCACAATGTCCAATCGCGGTATTTTGTTACTAAACAGGGGTTCTCCAAATTTATTGACATTAAATTTTTATTTATTTTCAAATGCTTTCCTTTCATCAACTTTTTTTAATTGATTATTTCTTTTATTAAATCTTTAATCCATCCGATAATTTTGAAATTACGTATTTTTTTATTAATTTTATAGTTTAATAATGAAACTTTCTTTTCATGAATTAAATATTATATACTTTGATATAACAACTATACTAAACTTTCAACAATTCTCAATATGTTTCATAATTTCTAAATTACTCGCAATAATTTCATTCAGTAATTTTGTAGATATTTTTACACACACACACACACGTTATAGACTTCCATAAATTATGAAATTTTTTCTCAATAATTCTAAAATTATTTCTGAGGTGATTTCTAATATTTCCTTAAATTCTGTAATCGTGTATACCTTTTAGATGCCGAATTAGACCTCTGGAAATATGTAGCCTATATATGAAAACAGACCTCAAAAATTATTTTGGCTCCCCGTGCCCCTGATACGTTACAATAGGACTTTTTATTCCTGTGCCGGTCAAAAACAAGCGATCTGTGAATGTGCCGCGGATTTGAAATTGTGTCGCGGGCTGCCTAAGTGATGTGAAACTGCACTCCGGGTCACTTAAGTGATCTGTAAATGTGCTTTGCGTCATTTAAGTGATCTCTAAATGTGCTTTGCCTCATTTACGTGATCTGTAAATGTGCTTTGCGTCATTTAAGTGATCTCTAAATGTGCTTTGCCTCATTTACGTGATCTGTAAATGCGCTTCGGGTCATTTTAGTTAATACAAATACAACGCCACAACAGGCAAATTGCCCAACGAGGTGGCTGACTTCATGGATCCCCGAGCCATTTTTTGGAGGCTCTACCTACTACTGCTACACCACACATGCACCACAATATTCATCTCACATATGGCCCATGATACACATGCTACTAAATTCGCAATTCTAATAATTTTCACGAATTTGAATGACTAATTAGTTAATCGATTATGATTTCAATTAGTATCAGGATGGCTAATTTATAAATATCAGCTAATTAGGATCGTAATTAGCATCAGGATCGATGTGATTAATAAATGACAATCTTTCGAATTTATGAAAGTCGTATAAATCGCCTTACTAATTTTCACGAGTTTGAATGAGTTTGAATTTCAGGGAAGAAGGAGAAAAATAATTACAAAAATTGCGAAAAAAATCGTTTTTATGCACGAATTTCAAAGTAAAGGATGTGGGCGCCCGCATCTTTAGTGTGAAAGGGGCCTCGCAACGATTTTGGTCGTTCGAGAAAAGTGCCGGCGGCCATTTTGTCGTGGGAGGGTGGCACAGTCAAGTAAAGAAAGAATAGGGGGGGGGGGGGCTTTCACAAAGCACTATAGTCTGTTTCAGGTTAACTTTGCAGTGAAGAGAAAGGTAGAGAATGTATTCCTTCGCGCCGCAAAATATAGTTCCCATGTATCGGAGGGTTACGATGATCATTTATGCAGAATATTTCAATTTTTTGAATGATTGAAAAAACACTGAGGAAATGTCGTTCTGAACCGATCTTTATTCGTTTAAAATTTTTAAATTAGAAGAAATATTTTGGTTACCATTAAAAGATTTTTCTCAGTGAGATTGGCGATAATCAGCCATACCTTACGGAGACCGCGCATCGATACATTGGTGGGGAAAGGCTTTCGTTGTCGTAGCAACGTGTGATGCGGTTTGCCCTTTACTGCAAAGTTAACTTGAAACGAACTATAGGGACCAAGGTTTCTAGAATATATATATAGGGACGACGGTGCTGATGCAGCCGTCCCAACGACTGACAATGGCGGCGTCGTGTCATCGCCGTCTTAATGGTCGAGTACGGCACTCAGTACTTATATGCCAAAGTGTATTAAAGACTATTATTAATACGTTTTTATATATGCATTCATACGTCACGACTTGTTACCGTCTGTCGTCCATGGTACTCTGTTTTTTTTTTTTTCTTCGAGATCAAATTGCACGTGAAAAGAAGATGAATGAACGTATCGATGTGGAATTGTCATGATTTCTCTGATAGAAGTTATAGACCAGTGGGACCTATGGGATAAATCCCTAGGTATTTATGAGAACGGAAATGCCACAAGAAAGGCATGGAAAGAAGTTTGTGCGAACTCTGAAGGATTTTAATTAATTAGGACAGGCGTCTTACATTTTTTGCGTTTCATGTGGCCCGGAGCAAAATGCACAGATGGGCCTATGTTTGCAGAAAAGGGCCGTGTGGTTAAATGCCATACAGCGTCTACATTGAATCGGGGCAGCGTTACCCCTATAGCGTTCTATATCTATCGGTATCTATACCCGCTAATTCTTTGACATTAGCGAAATTTTTGTTTTCAACTTTGATTTCTACCAAGAAGAGCGGTAAGGGTCTGTTGGCAGCCCTTGTCGTCATGTTGGCTACTTTGACCGTGCTTATGTTTTGTTTCCGCAGTTCCTCTTTGATTTCGTCTGGTCTGACGTTTGCCGGGAGACCCCTGATTACGAATTTGAGTGTTTTCTCCGAGTGTAGTTGGTATGTGTTGTATTTAAATTCTCGTTCATCGAAGAATTTCGTAGCCGATCTGTGGTCAGTTTCAGTGAAAACTTCCACAACAAGTGTATTTTGGGCCGGTCTTGAGAGTGGAGGGATCTCACAGAGAGCTCTGAGGGCGCCAAAGTCCGTCAGCCACGTGTCTCCCCATTCTTTTAGACTGATGGCAGGGATGTTATTACGACTACGAGGGCGCCGTGCAGGTTGAAACCCATCATTATTCTGATCATTTGTCTGCTCATCTTCGTCCGACGAGGGCGCCGGATTATTGTTTATGTTTACATTTGCTGAGGGGGCGTTTGCTCCTTGATCAAGTGTTGATCGAGTGTTGTCGTTCGGATGGGCGTTTCCTACCAAGTTTGTAATGGCAGTCTCTCCAGCGTTGTTGCCATTCGGGTGGGTGTTTTCTACCGGATAGGAGGGGGCGTTCCCTTCTGGCTTGTTTGTGTTCGGGTGGGCGTTTCCGACCAAGTTTGACAACGGGGCTCGCTCCGTTGTGTCAGTATCGCATGCTTGTTCATTGTTTGGAGCAGAGGGGGACGAGCTTGGGGGGGGGGGGGTGGCGAGTGTCTGCTGACATCTGACACGGCCTGATGTGATCCTAAGCCATCTGCAGCTATGGTGTGGTCCGATATCGAACTTTCGGCTGTGGTGCTCTGATGAGCGGACGAGCCGTTTGCACATCTAGAGCTATTTGTGCTCGTTGAGTAATCTGTGGTATTTCCCGCCGAGTGGGAGTCTGTTTTCTCCTCGGAAATGCTTGTGTTTCGCTGTTCTGAGTTATTTGCACTAGTATCAGAAATTGCTGGCGTGTTATCAGTTAAACTGAGACGCAAATTTATATTGTCGTTTGCATTGGTTGCGGACCCGTGGGTCAAATTATCTGTTGTGTCAAGGGTTAATTCAGATTTTTGGGTATCTGATGAGCTTCCGGGGGCGGTTGAAGACCCCAAATTAGAGTTAGATTTGTTTTTCTTTTTTTTCAACCTTTTGCGCCGGGCCCCATTTGCGGGCGGGGGGGGGGTCGGAGTCTCCTAGAGTCATTGGGGTTGAGGTTAGTTTCCGCTTGAACATGAGCGCTCTTTTGTGGCAACATGATTTAACTTCCAAGAGATCAAGAAAATCCCTTGCCTCACAGAAGAATTCCTCGAGGCCCTTAAGGGCCACTTTATTTTTCCCCTTCTGCTCTAGCTGGTAGTAGTCTACTACAAGACATTCGAGCTTTTTCTCGAATTTACACCTATTGTGGGCCACATTTTCCCCCAAAACAACAATGCTATATATTGGTACAGTGGAAACTCTCTTAACGGACACGGCACATTTACAGATCATTTATGTGGTACGCAGTACAATTACAGGTCACTAAAATAACCCGAAGCACATTTACTGATCACTAAAACGACCCGAAGCACATTTACAGATCACTGAAATGACCTGTAGCACATTTACAGATTACTACAATGACCCGAGGCACATATACAGATCAATCAGACACGGGGTCATGTGCATCTCAAAAATTTCGAGGCATCAAAAATGTTTAGGACCCCCCGATTTTATATATTTTGTGGGGAGGGGGCGATCATCAGCTATTATTTCAGAATATGCAGGAATGCGCGACGACTCACTTTACTCACCTGGGAAAGGGCCGACGAATATTTTAGGGGTCTGGAACTGTGTCGCGATCACTTAAGTGATCTGAAAATGTGCTGCGCTGATTGAGTGTTCTAGAACTGTGCGCGGGGATCTTCAAATGTCCCGTGGGTCACTTGAATGATCTGAATCCACGGATCACTTAAGCGATTTTTAAATGTGACGTGTGTGGGTTGCTTGAATGATCTCGATCTGTGCTACAGGTCACTAAAGAGATCTGGAACTGTGCAGCGGGTTGAATAAAGTGGTCAGGAAATGTGTTGTAGGCCACTTAAATGATGTTGAACTGCATCGCAGGTATTCGTGAAGGGCTCCTGGAATTTTGTCCCTGACTCTTCGCTCCTCTGAGTGACTGTACGAGTATGTGAACATGAGTGAGTGAATATTCATGTGTGAACGACCAAGTGACTGACCATATGGGTGACCGAGTGATATGAGTGACCAAGTGAGTAACTGAGTGATTGACCATATGATTGACTGATTGAGTGAGTGACGACCTGATTGATCGTATGAGTGACCAAGTGAGTAAATGAGTGAGTGGCCGATGGATCGACCATATGAGTGACCAAGTTGGTGACTGAGTAATTGACTGTATGAGTGACTGAATTATCGACCATATGAGTGACCAAGTAACTGAGTGAGTGTCTGTGTGATTGACCATATGAGTGACAGTGCTGATTGAAAGCCGGAGACCGAGTAATTGACTGTATGAGTGACCAAGTAAGTGACTGAGTGATTGACTATATTAGTGACTGATTGTATGAGCATATGAGTGACCAGGTGAGTGACCGAGCGATTGAGTGACCAGGTGAGTGACCGAGCGATTGAATGACCAAGTGAACACAGAGATAGAGTCTAAGTGACCTAGCCTATGAGTGACCAAGTGAGTGACTGGGTGATTCACCATTTGAGTGACCAAGTGAGTGACTGGGTAATTCACCATTTGAGTGACCAAGTGAGCGTGAAATCGACTTTATATGTGAGTGAGTGACCATATAAATGACGAAGTGAGTGACTGAATAGTGATTTTCATAAATTCGAAAGATTGTCATTTATTAATCACATCGTTCCTAATGCTAATTACGATCCTAATTAGCTAACTAATTAGTCATTCATATTCGTGAAAATGATTAGAATTGCCAATTTAGTTGCATTATGTGTATCATGGGCCATACGTGAGATTCCCATTTGATAGTCGTAATTATCGTATTATGGTTTATGAGTTGGGAAGAGATAGTTTTGATACTTGATTTCAAAATGAACAATAAAAGTTCCAGAGTTGGCTTGATTGTGCGAAAGTGCGTAGAAAAAAAAGGGATTTTTTTTTTAGAATTTAAGGAAATATTAAAAAACACCTCGAAATAATTTTAGAATTATTGATAAATTGGATTAGCCATACAAGATTTGTGATTTCATGGAGTAAAATACAACTTTTTTGCTAATGAAAAAAAATTGCGAATTGCTTATTCAGTGTCGGCCACTCACTCGATCAGTCACTCATATGGTCAATCACTCAGTTACTCAATTGGTCACTCATATGGTCAATCACTCAGTTACTCACTTGGTCACTCATATGGTCAATCACTCAGTTACTCATTTGGTCACTCATATCATCAGTCACTTGGTCGTTCACACATGAATATTCACTCACTCATGTTCACATATTCGTACAGTCACTCGGAGGAGCGAAGAGTCAGGAACAAAATTCCCGGAGCCCTTCACGAATACCTGCGATGCAGTTCAACATCACTAAAGTGGCCTACAACACATTTCCTGACCACTTTATTCAACTTGTTG
Source organism: Pholcus phalangioides (assembly GCF_987345545.1). Taxonomy (NCBI): domain Eukaryota; kingdom Metazoa; phylum Arthropoda; class Arachnida; order Araneae; family Pholcidae; genus Pholcus; species Pholcus phalangioides. The sequence goes on along the minus strand of NW_028301617.1, from coordinate 5,332,215 downwards.
CACAGTTCCCGATCTCTTTAGTGACCTGTAGCACGGATTCCATAGAATGGGAATCCGTGAAAAATGACTAAAACTGTAGTTATAATAAGTGGCGTCGACGTATACCGTGCGTTCGGGTTTTGAAGTGATTTCAAAACCCGCACTTTAATTTCTGAAAGTATCGACAGTGATTCTTTTTTTCATTAGCTAATTTTTTGTTACTAACTGACTGAAATTTTTTCTACAAGCATTACGTTACACGTAAAAAATATTATTTTTTTGCGCGATTGGCGAGAATCAGCCATACCTTACCGAGGCCGCGCATCGATACATAGGTTAAGGGGCTTTCGTTGTCATAGCAACGAGTGATGCGGTTCCCTCGTAGCTTCCTCTTCACTGCAAAGTTAACCTGAAACGGACTATAGGTAATGGGTTTTCGTCGAAGATTGCAGCGGAGTCCATCTCGATCGAGCTTGAAACTAAGAATGATGGTCTTTCCTTGCTGACGGGGGCATATATATATATAGCGCCTCTGTAGATAACCTATAGTAATCATCGGAAAGAAATCCGTGAGAACGGAAACATCCCTTGGTCAAGCTAAAGCCGGTAGTTATCAAAAAGGGCTCTAAAAGCACGAGATCCGGAAAAAGCGGGAAAGTTTAACGTCTCGACATCCGGGACGGGAGATAAAAAATACCGCCATTTTGAAAATAAACACGGTCGACAGGAAGTCTGGTTCGAGCGGTGCGAGATCCGGGAAAAATACCGCCATTTTGAAAATATATCGGACATTTTCCCAGGCGACAGGTAGTCTGGTTCGAGAGGTGCGAAATCCGGAAAATATATCGGACAGGAAGTCTGGCTCGAAAGGTGCGAAACCCGGCTAAAAAAGAAAGTCGGTCAAAAACGCGCGGAAAACATTTCTGGTGGCGCCATCTAGCGGCAGAAATTGGCATTAAAGTGCCTCAAGCGACGCGTTAGTATGGACGTCGGGTCTGTAAAAGAAAAAAATAGAATGAGCGTTGAAAAAAATATATACTATACTAAAATAGTTAATGTAAAACATCTCTCAAAGGGAAATACTAATCCTCATTAAATCAGTAAACGATAACAATGCAACCACCTCAATAGCATTCGATTGGCACCTACGGGAGAACTGCACTCGCCCTTCGCTGCGCTGAAGGAGGGTGGAAAAAATCGACCGTTCGTGACGGGGTCTCAACCAGAAGGGTTTGTGTTGTGTTGTTTTGATTAAGAAGAAAACATATTTACAAACTCTCCCATGTAAGGCACCCAATTTGTTTGGTCCTCCTATGTTTCCTTAAGCAGTCAGCATCGTAGTCAACAATTTCCCTCAGGTGTTCGAATCGATCATTGTTTAATTTCTTAATGTATGTGAATATGTGAGGTATGTCTAAGTCTTGAGACTGACTGACTGACCTCATCGCTAGAATTATCAAACCGTATACGAAACGTTTTATAGTTTTTTTCCTTTTGTGAGAGGATGTATTGATTCAAAAACCCTAGATGGCCGTAAAAATAATATACGATATTATTACTGGCGCGCCATCTATCTGTCGTAATTATCGTACATGGATGTTCACGAACTACAGAATTTTATTCATAAAATCTGAAATTGGAAAATCGATCAATTATTATTCTTTTTTCCACAAATAAAATAGAATAAACTAATTAGAAGTGCAAAAGCAGTTTCTTTTGTAAAGTTCAAAATTTGAACAAATTTATTAATTATATATAAATTATTCCCATTCGTGACCGTCCTCTCTAACTCTGACTTTCTAACTCCTTCAACAGAAGAAGCTGGTCGCCCATCTAGCTCTTCATATTGAGAAGAACTTATTAGTAGAGGGAGAAACCTGATATTTAAAAATTTATAAAAAATTCGGAAATTGTTGGCATCGCATATCTCGCCGGCGGACTGAAAAAGTAGTGAACTTTTGCTGTAGGCACATTTCCAGATCATTTAAACTGTCAACAGAGTGTATCCAGATCATTTAAACTGCCAACAGCATGTATCCAGATCACCTAAGTGACCCCGAGCACATTTCCAGATCCCCAGTTCACTCAAGTGGCGCGTAGTTCAGTTGCAAATTACTGTAAGTGGCTGGAGGCACACTTACAGATCATTTGAGCGGCTCGAAATACACAAATCACCTAATGATCTGTGATACATCAACACTTTAAGTGGCCCGTATTTTTTATATAATTTTAGTGGCGCTGTTGACACATGAAAAAAAGCTACATTTCAAACATCGTCTCTGTCATGATAGCAGCCCTCCCCTCAAAGTATTAATTTGAAGTTAACATGTTCGTTATAACATGTTCCTACATTCTTTCCCACGCCTAGGATCACGGTGCATTGGTTTCATTTATATTAGATATAACTTGGTCGGATTCATCAACAACATCGACTCCAATACGTGAGTGAAAGCAGCATAATCATGACGAAAAGTCGTCGCGCCATAACGTGCCTTGTTTTTCAAAACATCTCTGGCATCGGAGGAAAGACGGCCGAACTTATGAATCGCTGCTGCTATCGTCACAATCCGCATTTTGGCAGTTGGAATCGAAGAAAACAACTTTTCCGTTTCTGTGATCATCCGTGATATTTATCTCTGCGTCTAGAATCAATACGTGCAATTATCGGTGAATAAAAATAGCCTCTATTAAATTATTGAGTGGCACGTGACATACTTACAGATCACATGAGTGACCTGGACGAAGTTCCAGAACACTTAAAATACAATTAAAAGAAATATTACTCAAATTCCGTCCCGGAATATTATCAAATTTGAAATCCGATTTCACAGAGATGTTGGTATTACTCAAAATCCCCTCCCCCCCACAAAACTACATTTATTTAATGTAGCCCTTCATTTCCCCACCACGCCGTAATTTTTTGGAATTTCAGCAATGATCGGTGACTTTGCATAGTTATGACGTAATCACCAATTTTGTGACAGTTGGCATTGGAAATTTTGTGCCGTATTTGCGGCAAAATTATAATGGAAAATGGCATGCGTATTTCTTATCACTTTCACCGTTAGGCGTCCTATCGCTTATCGCGTTTCACCAGAAAGAGCCATCTTCACTACAGGGAATAGCCTTAGATGCTGAAAATCCTGAAAAGTCAATCAATACCACAAATAGGGCCGGAGCTGTCACACTGCAACTTGTTGCAGTTGCAGTGTCTCAACGTTAAAGTTTATTTATATATATTTATATTTTTTATATATATATAAAATTGATTGTCTGTGTGTGTGTGTGTGTATGTTCTCTATACAAATCTACAATTTTAGATCGATCGTCGCCAAATTTTGCATATATACCAAATGGGACCCGACTTGAACGATAGGCTACTTTAAAATTTCGTCAGACTAGGGCAAATGCCCCAAATGGGCAAAAAACCGTAGGGCAACAATGGTTTTTGGGCCTCGACAATCACTTTCCGAACGTTTACTTTGGTTACCGTGGTTCCCTAGCAATGCGTTTCAGACGTGTATATGCCTTTATAATGGTTTGCCACATTTTCAATATACTCTCAGTAATGAGGCTTTTTGAATAGACGTCATAATCATCATCAGCATCGCTTTGAGAGTCAGGAAAAGGGTGATCCTCATAGAAATCAGTGCTAAAATTGTCGATTTTACTGTAGAAATGCGGAAATTAGTGCTATTTTCCACCCCATCAATAATTTTAAAAATTGTATTGAATTCTCGATTTTTGAAATATTCAGTTCGCTTAGAGATTTACGAAGCCCAGGAGATTAAATATGAAGTAATTAGCCAAACCTATACTTTGAGTTGGATATTCGAGCAATATCATTGATTTCATTTATATCTTCTCAAGTATGAAAATTAATGTCTCCATATTGTCTCTTTTGATATTTATTTGCATAAATTCATGTGGGTTAGGATATTTTAAAATTAGTTATGAGCCCGTGAAAAGTGCATCGAAAAAATTCCACAGCTTTAACTAAGGATTTTTGGAAGCTGGAACAGACAGATGGATAAATTGAAGTTCAGGGGGGGGGGGGATCGAAATACCTAGCGTCCCTTAAAAAAAGAAAAATATATATTCATTTCTACGTTTCTGTGTAAATCTAGATTTGTTTATTTCATGAATCGCGCAGGTCGCCATATTGGTTAACTTGGACACGGTTTGTATGTCCCTCAAGAAAAAGAGAGGGAGATATCACGTGATCCAAAAAAGCCTCATTGAAGAAACCCCGGGCAGCGCCGGGTATTATAGCTAGTATATATATAACATTCACACTTTTTTAAATATAATGAATCACAGATGGCGCTGTATTAAGACATTAAGACAATATCAGCATAACCATGTCTCTACTGTAGTTTGTTTCAATAATTTTACATATATATTTATTTATTAATTATATATACATATGAAATGTATATTATATATAATTATATAGTTATATGTTACGGTAAAAGGCCGAAAAACGCTTGTAAACAAATACATTTCACCAAGCACTTTGGTAAATGCTGAAATTTAGCAACTTTCATAATATTTGAATTCTCGTCATTTATTGGTCATCACCATCCTGATGCTAATTGAAATCATAATTAATTAACTAATTAGTCATTCAAATTCGTAAAAATTAGTAAAATTGTGAGTTTTCTGATTTTTTGTAAATTTTTAAATCTTAACATTCTTTAATCACAGTGATCCTGATGCTAATTACGATCCTAATTAGTTAACTAATTAGTCAAGTCATTCGAATTCGTGAAAATTAGTAAAATTGTGAATTTTCTGATATTTATAAACTTTTCATCCTGATGCTAATTGAAATCATAATCGATTAACTAATTAGTCATTCATATTCGTGAAAATTATTAGAATTGCGAATTTAGTAGCATTTGTCATGGGCCATGTGTGAGATGAATATTCCTATTTGATAGTCGTAATTATCGTATTATGGTTTAGGAGTTGGGAAGAGATAGTTTTGATACTTGATTTCAAAATGAACAATAAAAGTTCCAGAGTTGGCTTGATTGTGCGAAAGTGCGTAGAAAAAAATCTTCCGAAAAAATACGGGATGGCCAAAATGACGTGAAAATACGGGATGTTCCGAGAAATACAAGACGTATGGTCATCCTTAATATAAAAGCACAGTAGCAATAATTGAAAAATAGTTTCAAAATTGCAATAAATGTGTTTAAAGCCACTTTTGTGACAACCGTGTGCAAATGCTATTGAAAATATAAATCGGTGTTTTTTTCATCTTTTCAGGGAAAGTAAAATGTTTGAAACAATTCGACGGACCACCACAATTCACGGCATATCATCAGTAGGGTGACCGCATGTCCCGTATTTTACGGGACATTCTCGTGCTTTCACGTAAATTTGACTGTCCCGACTTCATTTATGCAATTTTAATGTTTATTACAACGCGAATCGCTATAATTTGAATTTAAAATGTTTACTGAAATCGTAAGTGAAGGTGATTTTTTATGAATCATAAAATATTTTGATAATTACGTGACTATAATTATTAAATCCTCATCTCGCGTGTTTGCCACACGCTCAGCATTTTTTCGGTTAATTACAGTTCAATTCACCGCGATTTCCAGGATCCCGTCATTTCTCGCCCCTTTTTCAGAAATTTTAACACAGTTTGTAATTTTGCCAACATTCTCAGTGATATCCCGTATTTTTCTTCATAAAATTCTAGTTTTCCCTATTTTTCTAACGAAATATGGTCATCATGCCGTGATTTGATTAGGCGATGACAAGAACCAACACAAACGGATGTCGTGACAGTGATTAGTTAAAAACCGGGACGTCTGGCCACCTTTTATAAAACTAGCAAAAAAACTTGTGTTTTGCACTGGACATCATTCAAGAGGTACGCGGTACATTTACAGATAACTAAAATGACCCGAAGCGCATTTACAGATCACTTAAATGACGCAAAGCACATTTACAGATCACTTAAGTGACCCGCAGTGCAGTTTCACATCACTTAGGCAGCCCGCGACACAGTTTCAAATCCGCGGCACATTCACAGATCACTTGTTTTTGACCGGCCCAGGAATATTTACAGATCACTTGTTTTTGACCGGCACAGGAATAAAAAGTCCTACTGTAACGTATCAGGGGCACGGGGAGCCAAAAAAAAATTTGAGGTCTGTTTTCATATATAGGCTACACGCGTAAAATATTCTGTTGTGTGTCATGCTATGACAGCAATAAAATTAAAGTTTCGAACAGCAATACGTTTTTAGTTGGATATCATTCGTGATATCGGATGGTTTCAAATGAAATCGGCGATAATCTTATAACACGAAACATCCCTTTCACTTGGTATTTTGAACATCACTTGACCTTGGACATCTTTTGTGATCTTATCGTACAGCACGTTGTCCACTGAACGCCTGCTATGAATGCAGAGTTGGCCGCAGAGTTATTCTTTCCTCCATGGAAGACTCCCTATTCAAACAGCACAGACGTGCGCGAGCCGACGCGGAGGAATACAAAAGTGGGCGTGACGGAGCGAAACATTGCCCTGATATTTTAGCCAAAAAGTCGGAATGGCCAAAAAAAACCGGGACTGTCCCGGAAAACGTGGGGCATATGGTCACCAGCTTACACTTATCTGAATTTTTGAGTTGTTTATATTGCCGAGAGATGTCGCTGGTGGAGCGAGAAGGCGGGGGGGGGGAAAGTATCCTGCGAGAAGCACAATGACGTCACCACTCACGTGAGTAAACAAGCATTCCGCTGAAGGTCGTTGACGGCGTCGGTTGACGTTATCGGTGATGGCGGTCGTCACTTAAAAACCTAATTTTAGCGGATTATTTTGATACATCATCATCGATCGCCTAGTATATTTGTTGGAGGTGATTTGCTGCCGGTAAACGGATCCAAACGTTGTTCAGGTAAGCACATGATTGTTGTTGAGATCTCGCCTAAAAAAAAATTCTTTGTGTGCGTGTGTGGATGCATTGGTTCAGAATGAAATGGTGTATTATGTTGTAAATGGGATCTCTTCTTCCAGGTCTTCGTATTGTGACCATATGTACCGTATTTACCGTTACATTAATTTGTGATCGTACGTCCCGCATTTGCCAAGACAGTCCCGGTTTTTTGTAAAAATGTCCCGATGCTTCACGTATTTTCAGCGAAGACAACTTGAGTTTTATTCTTCTAATTAACGATTAAAATTATCTTCCCAACTCAGAAATTACATTACGATGATTACGGCTACAAATAAGTATATTAATTTCACATATTTGTCATGTTTTGTTTTAATTCAATACCATTCGCGAAGTTTCGCTTCATTTTCCTAATGCTAATTTTCTGTGACTTTAGCATGAGTTATAGCAATTTTGCTTACTTTTGGAGATTATTGGGTATGTCCCGTATTTCAAAGCCCGATTTCACGTATTTTTCTCGAGCAAATATGGTCAGCGAAAGATGTCCCGACTTTTTCATAAAGTTGTCCTTGTCTTACAACGCACCCAACGTAAATTTCAATATAAATGGGACCGGGGCAAAAATGCATATAATGGACTCAGCCCCAAGGTTCTGATGCGAATGGATAAGGCGTTAATTGCCGTATTTTTCTCGAAGCAATATGGTGAGCGTGGATGTGTGCGTTTTTTCGATAAAAATTGAGAAATTGCATACTTTAAATAAAAAAAAAACCTGACTATTTGAGATCAACAACCAATAACGTTCGTGAAAGGAAGATTCTACGTATCTGTAACACACTTAAATTTAATAATTACGTTTTTCCAAGAAGTGAAGGAGTTCGCCTAACAAAAGGGGAATCAGAACAAAACTTTCTTCGCATCAAGGACAAAAACTTGCACTTCACCAAAAATTCTTTCCGTTTTGGCAGGTTTTGTGTCTAAAAATAAACTACAGTCAAACCTCGTTAATGAGTCACTCTTGGGAGAGCAAAAAATATGACTTAGTAAGCGGAGTAAGCCATAGCTGTGCCAATTCCAATTGGGAGTTCCAAAAAGTGGCCCGGTAAGCGGAGTGACGTGTTAACCGGGTGACGCACTAACGAGGCATGACTGTATTCCTTCCGTTTCGCGTTAGACAGGTTCCGTATTAAAGAGGTTTCCTATTCAAAAAGCACACACACATTAATTATTCACTAGACTATATGTATACATACACATATTTGGTCCGTCTAAGACAGGTTTCCGTCTCAGACAGATTTTACAATATCCGTGTTTGATTTATTTCTTGCTTTTAAAGTTTAATTATTGTGAGCTACAAACTTCAATTTTCCTGGTCTTCCTATTGGCAATTTCTTTCTGTTTTGTGTGTGTGTATGTATGAGGTTCTGAATGCTCTTGAAGCATTTTTAGGGGTGTGGGGGGGGGGGGACAACGTTTTTGTCAAATTCATTCCAGTGCTTGTTCTTTTCCACCACGTGGCAGCACCAATGTAATTCCTGACATTTGTCTGTATTGTTGGCTTTTTCTTTACTCTGTTCAATTTGAAACTATTGTGAATAATTAGTCTTAATACCCATTTTGAAAAGTTCTGTGCCCTCTGAGAATGGAGTATTTTTTTTTTATATAATTTGCGACTACTTTTGTTTGCAGGAAAATAAAATAAAACTTCCTTTCACGGATTTAAATATATATAATCAATTTCCCATTACATGCTATTCGAATCCAGTTATAACGATCGCCAAGAGACCGGAAGAATCACTTCGTTATAACAAAATTTCGTTATAAAGGAATTCCAGATTACCTAGCATTGTTACTATGTAAACTTATTTGGGGAATTAGAAAATTGTTCGTTAAAACGGGATTCGACTGTATTAAATAACTGAAGAATGTTCTCGTCAAGAATAATTGGAGTATTCTCAAGATATTTATGCAGTTGGATCCCATTTTAACGAATACCGTTATAGCGAAAATCTCGTTTTAACGAACACTTTCCTAATCCCCCAAATAAGTTTACATAGTAACAATGCTAGGTAATCTGGAATTCCTTTATAACAAAATTTCGTTATAATCAAGTTATTTCCCCGGTCTCTTGGAGTTCGTTGTTACGGGATTCGACTGTGATAGTAGTCCTTCCAAAGAATATCCTTCAGTATTCTCCTCGATCAGAATATTCTAGCATTATTTGTAACTAGGGCTAGGATTTTTTTAGCTCCAAAAACTTCTAAAAAAATGTTCTTTAAAATATCAAAATTTTATACTGTAATCCCGGCATAAGGCCGGTATCACAGTATAAAAGTTTTCTAAAAGTCCTTTTATAAAACTTGAAAAATCCAACCAATAAATCTCAAAGGTTGCATTCGAGCAGATGCAACCGATAAGCATATTGGCTGAATTTTTCAAGTATGTATTATAAAAGGCAGGCCCGTCATTTAGGGGGAGGGGGCCCCGGCTTTCGAAAATGGTCATTCCGACTAAAAATGGTGTATATATATATATATATGCACAAATATATATACATACATTGAGTACATGTGCTTTGCCCCCCCCCCCCGGAAAAAGGTGAAATAACGGCCCTGAGATAAAAGGGATTTTATCAATCTTTCACAGTGTAATACCGGCCTTAGGCTGGCATTACTCTATAAAAGTTTTACCGGAAAGAGAACAGGTAAGGTGAGGGAAAAAGAGATCTAACTTATCACCTTATCCATATTTTACTTATTCATTTTTTCCCCCATTCCCTTTTTCTAACGTGCGATTAAGTTAGGACAAGGTTACTGTATTTATTGCCGATTCGCGAAATAGACAGCACCCGAATTTCTTGCCAATTCGCTGTAAGCGAAGGGGTTAAAATTTTGAAAATAGGCTCTATCACTTAAAAATAGCCAAATATGCAAAAAAAAATATTTAAAAAATATTACACAGACATGGAAATCCGAGCTCTACTCGTAACAGTAGTCCTTCCAGAGATTATATTTAATACGATTATTTACTATAATATGCATTATAAATATTCTCCTAAAGCTTTACAAAGGTTTTTAGCAGCTGGCTGATGCGGAGATATATTTTTTGGAGAGAGAGAGAACATTCAACTGCCCCCTGCGGGGAATCGAACCCACGTCCTTTCACTTTCCGGGTGAACGCCCTAGCCCAGTGGTTGTCAGCCTTTGGAAACCCGCGGCCCGGCTAATTTCTTTTTGTGTAAGACAAAGGCCCGGTCATATACACAACTAACTAGAAATTAGTGGGAAAATGAAACTGCGGATCACTCACGGCCCGGTGTGACTAGTGTTAGGGCCCGGTACTGGGCCGGTTGAGAGACACTGCCCTAGACTACAGAGGCAACGAATATCTCAATTTTTCCTTGTGGCTCGTGTGCACTGAACGGCACCGTACATGGGCGGTCGGACGCAATTCAAGCCAAAGCTCGCAATTGCTGACGATGCCACCAGATGGCGACATATCTGAGGATGACGTCACTCTCCGCTATCCACGCAAAGGTTTTTAACAGATGGCTGATGCGAAGATATATTTTTGGAAAGAGAGAAAATTCAACTTTAACACGTTCATTGCACACGAGCTCCAAGGAAAGATTGAGTTATTCGTCGCTTCTCTGTAGTCTAGTGGTCTGGGCGTTCACCCGGAAAGTGAAAGGATGTGGGTTCGATCAGGGCCGTCTTAACAGCATCATTGGCCCCCGGGCTAAGTGATTTTTCTGAGGCCCTACCTGACCAATTCTCGAAAAATTCAATTACTTCTTATTCTTCTGAGGCCCCCGGGTCGTGCCCGGGTGGGCCCATGCGTTCAGACGGCACTGGGTTCGACTCCCCGTATATAGGGGCAGTTGCATATATAAAAATATATATCTTCACATCAGCCAGCTGTTAAAAAGCTTTGTATGGATATCTGAGAGTCCATACGTCATCCTCGGATCCTCCCAAAGATTTTTCTCGAGAATGCTACGTCTCTAGCTCTCCAATCTGTAGGACAGTTGGTTTTCAACCGGTGCTCCGCCTAGCCCTTCTTGGGGCTGCGCGCCCGCTCGAGGAAAATGAAAAGAACCAGTAAACTTTATGAATAACTAAAAAAATTATGCCTACGGGGCTCCGTCATAGAAATTTTATGTACTAAAAAGGGACTCCGCGAGTCGAAAAAATTTCAGGACCACTGCTCTAGGAAGAGTTATATTTATGGTTTTATCGCCTTCTCGCATCTTACTACTAAGACTCAACTGCACGATATTGTCTGCGTACCGTCCAATCAGCAGAGTTCGCATCTCCGAGTTCTGTGGTAACCTTGTTAGTTATGGATTACCATCTTTGTATTTACAGACTATTGGCGACTTTTACAGTTTTGTAACAACATCAATCCAAGAGCTCATTCTGTTGAAATGAAATTTAAAAAGGCTTCGAAACATTATCTATTGAATTTTTATAATTATTAACAACATATATAAAAGCAAAAAATACATATAATAAAACAAAAAAAACGTGTATAAAACATACAAACAGTAATGATAAGTTTGTCGCCAATCAACAATCGCGCCAAATAGTCTTCCATTGAAGACAATATCCTGCGGTTAACGTATAAGTCCAGGGGAGGGCAACTTATCTCCAAGACGTGCCACAATCAAAATTATTTTCGATCCGCGTAACACTCGTATGAATTTTAACGCGCAGACCACGTGACCCGTTCCTGCAAATTATTGTTTGGCTTCGTGCTCTTATTATTTTCGTAAAAATGTTCAGTTTGGCACTCTTTTGAGTTTTAAATTGTTTTTGAGCCATAAATTTTATTATCGCAATGCAGATTGTGTATGGCGTTGGACATAGAACAGTTCTGTGCTAACGCATGGTCCCATCCGGGTACAGCCCTGGGGGAAAGTCCCCAAAATAAGAAATCGAAATTTTTGAGACTAAGCATATAAATTTGCATAGGCAAGCATTTTTAATCTGGTAGGTCCTCACTTCACCCGGGGGCCCAGATATAGACACCGGTACCTGAGGATTCGATGTGCTTGTCCCCCCCCCCGATTATCTTTGTAAGAGGGCTTAGCATCCCCCCACCCAAGTATTCAGTATGAGTTCACGTATATCAGGCGTATATCAGTGTAAGTTCACGTTTGACATAGAACAGTTCTGTCGTAACGCATCGTCCCATCCGGGTCGAAATTCTCTTGAGACTCAGCATATAAATTTGCATAGGCAAACATTTTTAGTCTGGTAGATCCTCCGAAAACTCACTTCGCCCGGGGGCCCAGACATAGACACCGGTACCTGAGGACCGGATGTGCTTGCCACCTCCCCATAATTATCTTTGTAAAAGGGCTTATCCTCACCCAAGAATTCATGTATATAACATATTATACAACGCAATTGTGTTTTATGCAATGAATGTCCCCTATGGGGATGTTCCTGGATCTCGTAAACGTGGGACATGCTGCAGCTCTGCCCCAAAGATTAAAAATCGAACAGAAACGCATTGAATAAATAGTCATCACCTTAATAATTAAGAGCGCCAACCATGCTGAACATTGGTTCGGCGGCCTACCGGACCTATACTTGTAATCTATTCATAATGCCGGATTACGCTATATAAAAGTTCTTTTATATAACTTGACAAAAAACAACCAATGAGACTATCGGTCACATTTGTTCGGATATAACCGATGCGCTTATTGGTTGCAGTTTTCAAGTTTTGTAAAAAATCTTTTATCAAACTTTTATCATCTCGGCCTAAGAAAAGGATTGTTCAAAAGTTGGAGAGAATTTTATTTGGTTGAAAAATGAAGATAGAATTTCTTTAATTTTGAAAAGCTTTCACTTGCCACGGCGTACCACGACATGGCCGCCCCTGGTCTTCTCAATCACCTCTACTCATTTCAACACTCATTCCTCCAATTTCCCGCTCCTCCGAAACTGTCAACCTGGGCTACAGCGTAGGCCTTCTTTGATTCTCGACTATCTAGGAGGCTTTGCTATAGCCCACTAACCCTTTTAAATAAGCTTTTGCCTGTGACGGATGAATGTGAATTAATAATTGCAATAAGTGCAGGCTTTTTTGTGGATACAGCTTGTATGACTAAGGTACTTCTCTTCACAGGTAAAGAATTTTTTCGGTTAACTGAAGATCCTAATCGGAATCTGCAGCAGGATGAAATTGCCAATTCTGTAAAACTGGACAATCTACAACAGTTTTTCCGGAGCAATTTCCGATCGAATTGTGGAAAGTGGCATATAGATTCTGTCCCCCCGCACCATCTCCATACTTACTCAGTATGGACTTCGAGACGACAGCTTGTATTGCGGTTCTCATCGTGAGAAAACGGAGAAATGAGCGACGCCGACAACACCTAGTTTATGCACAGACTAGTCACAAATACCAGCCACGCCTCGCTCCCCATCGTCTGCAGATATCGGAGCGCTCTCGGAAGTCAGGGACCAGCCAACAGAAAAATAAGCGACGCAGATGCTTTCATAAGTATTGGGTGAATCCATTGAATAGCGAACGTAAGACGGAGGGTTTTTTTTTCAAACATTATTCGGACATGCGTGAACATCCCGAGAAGTTCATCGACTATTTCAAGATGTCGACCGAGAGCTTTGACAAACTTCTCAAACACGTTCGTCCGTATATCACGTTTCAAGACACGATATTCCGTGACGCCATATCACCAGAGGAACGGCTCTCCGTCACTTTGAGGTGAGTACGAAAGATTATGGCAAATCATTTGAGATAATTGTGTTTGTTCCTCATTTTCCTAAGAAATGGGCAATCCAATTAACCCTTTTAATCAGTGTTTCCCAACCTTTTGGAGTTCGCGGCACCCTCGGGAATAACATTATAAACGTGGGGCACCCTTCCTTGAATACACACAAAGTACAGTTTACTACAACAAAAAACCATATATCAATAAATAAAGTTTTGTTCGATTAATCATCAATATGAAACTTGTGATCTACTTCAAGGGGGGCCACGGCAGGTGGTTTGGAGGGCTGCAGAGAGCTGACAAGAAAAATTAATTTGTGAAAAATAAAGCTTGTATATTAGTGACTATACACTCACAGAATCCAACGAAACCACCCATAAAACCAGGGCACGGACCCACCCGGGCCTGACCACCTACATTTTGCAGCAGGTTCCTTAGGATGGGGTTTTTCGCAGCCCCCCCCCGGCTAGATTTTTGACAGTATGGTGTGAAAAACAAAAAATTATGAAAACCATATCAGGCCCCGGGCTGCAGCTCTCAGTCCCACTCTCGTGAGGGGTCGTGCCCGGGGGTCTCGTGTCCATAAGTGACCCCACCCCTCATGATATTTTACATAGCATAATAAATTTTGAAAATAAGTAGGAAATGTGCAGGCTGTTTATTTCCGGCTAAGTACGGGACTACCACAGCATCACTTTGCCCGAGGGGGCCCACGATGTTGAGACGGTCCCGAATAGAACTAGGACTAGCGGGGAGATCAATAAATTCTAGGCCAGTGGCTCGAAGGCCAATCTTCTTTGCAAAATTTTCGTTCAGTATAAATTCACTGAAAAATCGTTTCAATACGTTCAAAGGATTCCGCTTCTAGGTGAGGGTCGAAGACTCTGGGTAAGACAGGGGAGCCACGAGAAGAAAAATATGGTTCGTAGGGGGGGGGCCACGGGCGAAAAAAGGTCAAGAAACGCCGCTTTAGAGCACAGATACTCGAAATCAATCCTTCCAGATGGCAACGAAGCACGTAAATTGGCCTCAAAATCATGCAGTCTTATTTCTTTTTCGTATGGCAGCACTACACGTGACAGGCATCACACATAAACAAACTGCACATTAGATTCACAACACATATACGCACGCATGTACCAATACGTTAGAAATTCCGTAGAGGAATTTGTGCGAGCTGTGCATCTACACCTGAGTAGTAGTAGTAGTCTATTTCTTGCTTTGTATTTTATTGTCGTCACAGTAGAGGACAGACATCGCTCGCACAGATATGATGCTGAGAAGGGCAAAAATTAATTGCTTTCTTCATTAGATTCGGATGCTCCTCTCTCTCAGTACAGGCCAAAAAGCAACCACCGACGCCTCACTCTTGGTGAACTTGCCTTTCAGTGCGGAACGGGAGCAAAGATCAATAAATTCATCTCGTTCGTTAGCAGTGACATCTATTTCCTCCGCAATGTCTGCGAAACCAAATGGTGAGACACAACCCAGTGGAGATCCTCATTGGAAAGTACATACCTATTGCATCTTGCAATCTTGATGAATAATGAGGTCTTTCCAGATTATCCGAAGGTGATGTCACTCTCCGCAATTACTACGAAGGTTTCGACAGCTGGCTGATGTGTTCTGGACTCTGTCACAGGAGCTGGGCTGGAAGAGATCTCGGCAACGGGATAAGTCCAGTGGCAAAGTTGTGGCGTTCATTCAGCTGGCTGATGCGAAGATAAATCCACAAGAAAGAAAACTCAACTGTCCTTGCTGGGAATCGAACCCACGTGCATTCACTTGCCGGGTGAGAGCCCTAGACCAATAAAAGCTAGAAAGCCAACGAATCCTCTTTTCTTAGAGCTCATGTGCGCTCGCCTCCCATTTTAACGAATACCGTTATAATGGGGAAAAAATATCGTTTTAACGAAAACTTTTCTAATCCCCGGGTAAGTTTACATAGGAACAATATAAAAATCTGGAATTCCTTTGTAACGAAATTTCGTTATTACGAAGTGATTTCTCCGGTATCTTGGAGTTCATTATAATGGGGTTTGACTGTATTTCACCCCCCACCCCCCCGAAAAAAATCTGACAATTTTGCAGTAAAGTAATTGAACTTCGGCAATTTGATCTGAAAACAGTCCTTTTTATAATGATTATGTCCTTTTTACTATTATAAATGTAGGGGAAGGAAACAAAAGCTAGAAAGGATGGAGAGAAAAAAAGAAAAATGACCAAGAGGGGCTCGGTTGTGCGTAAATGCCTCGAAATTCCACTTGTGCGCAAGGGGGATTCGGGCCTCACTCTCAGTTTTATCACAAAATTTCACATTTATGAGACGTTTGACTACGGGCACGAGATTAATCTGTATATATATATAGCTTTCAATATTAAAATATTTCATTTATACGAAGAACAATTTCAATTATTTGACATTTTCATTTTGATTCGAACTCTCCAAATCTTTGGCATTTAGACATCATTTCCAACTATCAAATCCACGTAGTTTTTGCAGATTGTGAAAATGCGTCGCTGAATTGGTTTTGCATGCGTATTATCAACACTAAAAACCATAAATTTTAGGTTGACAGACACAAAGAGACGCATTGAGCGGGTTACGGACATTTCAAAGTGAAGACTTGCGTGAGAATTTATTGCACTTTTCTGAGAAATCAGCAGACGCAGTGAGTCTCAAATAAACGGATTTAAATTGCTTTAAATGTGGTCATACGCCATTTTAGAATTTTTTTTTCAAATTTCCACAACATTGTTCTTGCAGGATAGGAAAATTGCATTGAAATTATTTGGGATGTTGCAGGCCAGTAGTAGGCGCCTATCGACTTTTCGTACTAATGAATGTCTGATCAACTTATAAAAATTGAGATTATATATATCTCAACAAGGCCTTGACTTGACCACAGTGTCAAGGGAAGCTGTTTAGAGCGCATGGACGCTAGTGTTCATGTTCGGATGGAATCAAGAACTTTCGGAAGATGATGTAGATTTTATAGTTGATTTTTTTTCCTCCGTATATTATGATCCGTCCATTGAAGAACATTGATTATGTGTGAATTTATATGTGCAATCTATGTGTAATATTTTTATTTATTATCCTGAAGATATCTAATAAAATTTCCAGACATACCCATCCTCCGGGAACGCTTCGATATCTCAGTGTGATGGGAAGTGGGGTGTGTTTGGGTCTTCAAAGGTCGAAGGCCAGCAGCAGGCTTAAGTAGTAGGTCAGTTAATTAATAGGAAGCATTGCAGTATCGATTAAAAAACTTTAAAGGTGTAGTGTCAATCTTAGAGGAAGTCCCAATACATTATCTGCTTGGACTGCTTATAAAAACCAATTAGCAAACCAAATGACGTTAAGACCGTCTTAAATATGTTTAAAATTACGTTTTTGCTGTTAAATTGAAAGGAATGGCATACAGTGTCGTCTTAACGCATGGGCCTCATAACAACAAAGGGGCCTCAGAAAAATGAGTAGTTGTTTAATTTTTCGAGAATTTGCGAAGCAGGGCCTCAAAAAAATCACTTGACTATGGGGCCCATGATGCTCTTAAGACGGCCCTGATGACATATGAACACTTGTTATTGAAACAACAGTAATTTTATGCAATTACAGTTTCTTGAGTTAAACAGCAATGTAGTTTGAAAAAATTAAATTTCGCGGGTATTTTTTCTCATGTATGATTTGGTCTCTTGGAATTCGTTATAACTGAATTCGACTTTATTTGTTTTCAGCAGAGGCAATGAATTGGCATCCCCTCAAAATTCATAAAAAAATACCCCAGAGCAATCATTCTTTATTCTATTTTTATAAATATATTCCCCAACAGATCATTCAGTGCCGGCTGAAGATAGCTTTGTGCTAAACTAGATGGCTATCCGTCTGTAATTGCATGAAAACGATGGGTTTTTTTTTTACAAGCTTTCATTTTTCACCCATCTACTTCTTGGATTGCATTTACTACCAGCACTCAAAAGAATGTCAATGAATGGTCAATAAATCTTTGTCTGTTTTCTTTATGGCAGCCCTCTTTGAATGAAAAGTCTTTGAACACACACAATTTTCTGTCTTTACAGTCACTCCATTTTGCTTAAACCTCTTCTATAGTTTGTGTCAGGGCCTACTGTCACCCCCAAGTCGTAAAACCACCGAGATTACAAGAACAGCTTATTTTATTTTCTTCCTCATGTTAATGTTACTTGAATAGGGGAAAATTTGCGGCGAAGAAATGCTATATATATGCTATTCTATGCATTTTGTTTGCAATTAAATTTTTTTAGTCAGAGTGACTAAAAAAATTTATTTCATAAACTTCTTCGTGGCCCCCGTGTCAGTAGCCGTGGCTCCCCTTTCGCGAGATTTTCATCCGTGGCCCCCCTGGAATATCCTAGGGCCCACCTGGGGCCATATGGCCCCCGGTTGAGAACCACTAGTCTAGGGCGTTCACCCGGAAAGTGAAAGTACGTGGGTTCGATTCCCCGCAAAGGCAGTTAAATTTTCTCTCTCTTCCTAAATATATCTTTACCTCAGCCAGTTGTTAAAAACCTTCGAAAAATTTCTGTGTCTTCATCATCTTTTAGGGGTTTTTTTCTCTATTGGTACGTAAAATATTTGGCTTTCTAAGTCATTATCACCTTTCGAACTCCTTTTCCGGGCAGAACGTACGCTGCTGTCCCAAGGGTTGTAGATGTTGATGATCATGCTCATTTCTGACTCGCTCTCATTCGGTGGAGGAGACGCTGCATTTGTACTAGTCTCGCGCATCTGTTATAAAAGGAATCGCGAATAAGAGCGCATCAAAATTTTCTATTCTTTAGGACAAACCCTGACCAGATTCTCAACGTTGTGTAGAACTTACTAGTTCTTTGATAAAGCTGTCAAGCTTGTTTTACCATCTCTTTTGTATGTTGTTTTCTGAAACAAATAATTATTGAATTTTCCTATTAGTACAAAGTTCTATTAAATAGTCCATGTATATATATACATATGTTTGTGTTTTCAGGTACCTTGCTAGTGGTAAAAGCAAGAAATCACTGTCTATCGAGTATGCGATGGGCTCCTCGACTATTAGTTATGTCATTGAGCATACGTGCAAGCATTTGTGGTCATGTCTGCAGCCCCTTTATATGGCAGAAAAGACGGAAAGTGACTGGTTGACCATTGCGGAACAGTTTTTGGAACGCACGTGTTTTCCAAACTGCATCGGTGCTATCGCTGGAAAGCACATAATAATTGAAAGACCGCGCAACCCTGGCTCAAAACTTTCCAAGTATGAAAAATATGCCTCATTGAGACTGATAGGCATCTCAGATGCCGATTATTGTTTCTCGGTGATTGACGTCGGTGCTTACGGTTCCGAAAGCGATTCGAGCGTTTTGGCGCATTGCAAGAGGCTGCAAAACGATCGACTGCATTTTCCGGCGGCGGCGAAAATACCAAACTATGACGAGGGCATCCCATTGCCATTCGTTTTGATAGGGGATGAAAGCTTTCCCCTTTCGAAACATTCCATGAGACCATATCCTAAAAAAAATGCATCCACACTGCAAAAGATATATAACTGCAGGCTATCCTACGCTAGGCGAACAGTGGAACGAGCACTTGGCATTTTATCAAACAAATGGCAAATTCTTCAAAGGCCGTTGAATGTCAAACCCGCGATGTGCGAACATATAATTAAGGCGTGCTGCATATTGCACAATTACGTCAGGAAAAATGACAGAGAAGAAGTAAGAGACGAAGAGCTGGCAGTGCACTTCGAAAGTGATCCCCCGCTTCGCCACCGTCCTACCCTGCAGGATATGCAAATAAGGACCTCATTCAGTGAGTACTTCACCTCCCCTGTCGGTGCAGTAAGCTGGCAGTATGACGACATTGAAGCCTGAAATATAGGCGATTGCGTGTATATATGATGGTGTGCATATGGACCATATTGTTATACATCGAAATGTCAGAGGAATATCAGGTATCATCATAACTACGATATAGAATGATCTCGTCCTTATATGGTGCAAATTATTTAATAGTTAATCGATTATGATTTCAATTAGCATCAGGATGGCAAATTTATAAATACCAGAAAATTCACAATTTTACCAATTTTCACGAATTTGAATAACTAATTAATTAATTAATTATGATTTCAATCAGCATCAAGATCGTTGTGATTGATAAATGACAATCTCCCAAATTTATGAAAAATTAGAAAAATCGCCGTTTTACTAATTTTAACGAATTTGAATGACTAAAAAGGTAAAAACTTCACTTTTGCAATCCATAAATTTCATTAATATTGTAATTTTGATTCATATTTTAATAAATGTTGCGTTACTTGAAATTTATACGATTTTCACAATATCACGCATTGGAAGTGACGGCACTTCGCTTAAGCCGTCATAATTTTTCGGTAACGTGAGGTGACGAGTTATCGAGGTTTCACTGTATTTGAATAAAAGTTATGGGGAATTTTGAATTTAAAAAGTATATATATACAGTGGAACTTCGGATAACGAGATTTATTCGTTCCGCCAACGTGCTCGTTATCCGCAACCCTCGTATATCGAATCAAACTTCGCCATAAGAAATAATGGAAACTCGGATAATTCGTTTCACAATCATCCATTCACATAAGAAATGACTAACAAAAACGGCATTCGATCAGTTGTACAACACGATAAGAATGTGATAATAACGCCATAAATAAACCTACAAGAAATACGAAAATGTTTGCAAATTGACTTATTCTAAACGACGAGAGAGAGAGAGAGCAAACATATTCTTTTTATGTGACATTGGAAAAACTATCCGATGGCACTTGCTTTTTGCCTCCTCTTTAGGGCCCTTTCACACGGAGCGGATGCGGGTCCGGAAGAAGTTCTAACAATTGGTGTATAATGGAGCCTTCCTCTCTCTCTCTCAGACGATGCGGAATGCGCCCGCACCTTTCGAAGTGTTCATGCGGGTCCGCGTGTGTCAAAACCTTAGTGCGGGCTCCGCACATGCAGGTTTTGTACATTGGGTTATTCGGAGCTATTCACGGGTCCGGGCGGGATTCGCCTGCATCTTTGGCTACTTTTTTTAAGATGATTTTGCACGGAATTATTTTTTTCTTCTTTTTAATTTGCCATAAATGCCCTTAAAAATACCATATGAGGGTCCCTGTTCATTAATATAATGCACCCACGCGCGTCTATCCCTCCGTTTCCTTCTGAGATGGAGATAACACCAACTTTAGCTGCCTTTTGTCCATACTTTACAATTTTATACAATAAAACCTGCCAACAACGGCCAAAATTATAAGCCGTTCTGTTCACTACGAATATTTAATTGACTAGATACTTTAATAACTTTTAAATTTAATTTAGAAATTTTAATTTTTTTTCTTTTTAAATTTTTAAAATTGTTAAAAAATATATAAATATTTTTAAAATTATTTTAAATATTTATTTTTTTTAATCTTTTAAAACTAAATACTTTTATTAAACAACGTTATCCACGTACGGCGTTCACTCAGACCGGATTAAGACGTTTGAAGGCCCCCCCGAGCACTTGAATAGTTTTGGTGTCCCTTTCCCCACCCCCGATACCTATGCGTATATTTTACTCGATATTGACTATAATATCGATATGACTAATACAAACTAAAAAAAAAAAAGTGCAATTTTATATTTCAGAAGTAACTAAAAGATGGGATTTCATTCTAAAAGGTTTATGAAAGTTATTTTATAAAACTTGAAAAAAAGAAACTAATAAATTTATCGATTACATTCGAGCAAATACAACCGATCAGCTTATTGGTTGCATTGGGTTGTACGAGAGAGAATACTTGAGTTCGTGATAAAAAAAAAATCCGCTAGATATTGATGAATTTGTGAGATTTTTTACATTTAAATGAAAATTTTTAATCACTTTAGGGATAATTTTATCATATCCACTCGATTTTTTTTTTCATTATTTCTTTAATTACATCCTTTAAAAATAATCAGAATAAAACATGGAATTAATTGCTTTATTATTACTTGTTTCCTCGAAATTTATGATTATGAAATCCACATTGAATCCTTCGGAAATTTCAGAAGCACATTGTCTTGTGAAGTTCAACTTCGTAATATACGAAAACTTTTTGCCACAAATATCACACTCGTATGGATTTTCTCCAGTGTGGATCCACTTATGCAAATATAACTTACGGTACGAGGAGAACCTGGTGCCGAAAATACCACACGCATACGGCTTTTCTCCAGTGTGGATACGATAATGAATATCTAAACTTGCGCGCAGTTTGTATTTTTTGTTGCAAATGCCGCATTCAAATGGCTTTTCTCCAAGATGTATTTTATTGTGCCTCTTCAACACAGACATGAGTTGAAATATATCTCCACAAACATCACACTCGTATTTGCAGCTCTTTCTCTTGCGAGGCATTTTCATGCTCGTATCAACAAAAAATATTCGCAGATTGAATGTCACAATCTAATTTCTTAAGCGCGTTACTGAACAAGCTTATTTCTTTTATTATAATGTGGGTTACAGTGTCAAAAGCTTTTGTAGAACAAAGATTCAACACACATTGTCGTTCGTTGCTAACATTGATTCTTGTACGAATTCGTAAGGTTTGAGATCGGCAAAAGCCTCCACCGCACTCACGTGACTTTCGTATGGTATGCTTTCGACTTGTTCTTCAACTGCAAGCATCATATCACTGTTTACCAGAGTGAAGCTGAAGAACAAGAAGGCGACGGAAATCTTTGCACCGACATTCATATGATGATCTCTCTCTTGTATTTGCGCAGATGAGACACATCCGCTGAAATCTTGAACCTTTTGATGGTCTCCCTCCAACAAATGCGATTTCTAATTTAGATTGTTATAGTGCTTAAAAGCCTGCAGAGAGAAGGAAAAGTCATCATAAATTCTTCCCTGAAAAAAAGTGCTTTTTTGGTGGAAACATTTATTTATCATCAACATTAATTAATCATTTGAAACATTATATTAATCTTCATCTCAACCCTTTACGCAGAAAATTCTTTCAAAAGAAAGTACATATACCTACGTGATTTTTTTGCTCTCTAAAGAAAATCTCTCGATATTGTAAAGCCGTGACAAAATAACGATAAATTAACTGTAACAAAATATTCCCATAATGAGGTGCAGCGACAAAAATTTCCATAAGATTTAGTGACAGAATATTCCCACAATGAAAGATTATATATATGCGAAAATATTCCCATAGTGTGTTAGAAGCTATGGTGAAATTCCGAAATATCCCCATTTTATTGTCCACCTTTCATTTTTTGTTTACATTGCGTTTTCATTGTTCACATTTCGTTTTGGTTTGCATTGCGTTTTTGTTTGCATTGCGTTTTTATTGCCTACATGAACAAAATGATGTCCAAAGAGAATGAAAAGTATCTAATACAACTATATATCGTTCTCTCCACAGATAATTTTTTTATATGTTGGTTTATGTGCTGATTGGATATCTTATCCTGAAAATAAATTGTCAGAAAAGGGATTGTGTACCCCTATTGAATGTGTGCTTCTCCCAAGCTGACCAAAAATCAGGGGGCAAAATATATTTCGATAAAAAAATTAAAATATCGAAAGAAAAGTACCCTTTACATGCTACATTAACCAATTCCTGTTGATTTAAATGCTTTTTGAAGGGTGTTGACTCAAAATCTCTCGGTAAAAAAATTTTTGTGCTCCCCCCCCCCCCCGAAAGGTCGATCCTGCCCACGTCATACCGTTCTTTCATGAAGATCTGGACACCGTAAGGGGGAAGGGGGGGGGGGTGTTTATTACGCAGCCGTCGTGTTAGCAATTTCAAACGTGTTTGAAGTTTGCGGAGCATTGTCGTTAACGATCTTCATTATGCTATTCGCTCTGTTTGGCGTTAGATAACTGGGATTGGAAAGCTTTCGTTGAGGTCGCGTTACGAAAATAAACATGGCCGCTCGAGCGTACATTTTTCGACTAATACGAGAGCAACGGAGACAGATTAGTAGAATTGAAAAATTCATTATTAATGTATCAAGTTTGTTTATTTATTTATTCAAGTTCATTAATTATCATAATTCAGAGACATCATCATTATTGTTGGTAGGGGGTCATTCAAGTATTACGTCAGCATCGATGGGGGGGGGGGTTGGTTTGGATGATGCTTACGTCATCAACCAACCTTTATGAAAATATGAAATATTCTTAATGGCATTTCATTCGGTGCGCCAAAAACGGGGGAAAAATCTTTCGATAGTTATTCGGCACCTGAACTAACATTCTAACTATTGATAAGTCCCGTACAGAGCCACTTTAATGATCTCTAAATGTTTCACAGATCCTTCAAGTGCTCTGGAAATGTTTCCAGGCCGCTCCACGCGTCACTCAAGTGATTCGAAATTATACCGCGGATCACTTAAGTAATCTGGGAATGTTTCACGGGTAATTTGAGCGATGTAGAACCACACTGGGCCACTTCAGTGACCTGAAAATGTGCCACTGGCCACTTAAATGCTCTAGAATTGTGCCATGGGTCATTTAAGCGATCTTTAAATCTGCCGCTTAGTTCATTTTTACAAAATTAGGTTTGAGGAGGCAAGCCACATCAGATAACCTTCAGGGCCACATTTGGTCCGCGGGTCAAGGGTTTACCGTATACGGCTTAAAGTATGGATCGCAATGAATTTCTTATTCTTAAACAGAAATTTTGATTTCTTAGCCTTCAAATAGCATTGAAATTAACAGAAATCGATTATAATAACATAGAAAGGTAAATACTTTCGAAATTTTAATTTTTATATAAAAATGTTTTTACATTAAAAAAATTTTTTTCTTTTTTCGTCTGGGCGGGTGGAGGCGCACGAGCCCCCTGTGGCCCCCCTCCCTCGTACGTTTCTGATCCCACCAATATGAGTTAGGAGGTAGGGGCAGTGATGGCGAAATTTTGTGAACAAGTGGGGGAAGGGGTTAGAGTTTTGCTGACGGGGGGGGGGGTCAAAAATGGCTAAAAATTTGCTTACGTAATACTTGAACGGCCCCTAATAAAAATGTTATCTAATTACACATACTATACTGACTGAAAAAATCATTCACGGTGAAATCTCGCAAAATATTCGATACTCACACGATTATATATATATAAACTCCTCTACATTTTTTTTTTTTTTTCAAATCTTGCTCGGAAATGCCTTTATTCCAATGTTATACTTATCTCAATCTAACGATATTATTTTCAACCGCGATATATTTTTAAGGCATTTTAAAATCGCTGCAATATTTTTTACACCTCGGTCAAAATCGTCTTTAATATATTTTTAACCTTAGGGGCCGCGGAAAAAGTGCGGCTGAGTAAAAAAAATATCCGTTTTGTTTTTTTAGATGCCTTTTGCGTAAGATAGATGGTACTCACTCATACGTTGCAAATACATTGATACTTCGGCTAACGAAGATAATTCGTACCGGAATCACGTTCGTTAACCGAAAATTTCGTAACCCAAGGCGGCGTGATACAGAAAATCTGTACGTATATCTTGTGCAATCACCAACGAAATAGCGATTGGGGGCGGGCAGGCATTTTACCACAACTCAACAATCTACAATCATCCCACAAACAAACTTGTTAGAAAAATAGAGGAAATAATATTTAAATAAACTAAATATATCTATACATACGTCAACTATACGTCATTTTGGGAACTTCACGTTAAAAAATTTCTTTGGAAAAAAAATCACGATCATCCAGGGATGACCGAGCACGCTGCTACGTTCATAATCCCTAGATGATGGAAGTACGCTGAAGGTTAACCACTTCACGTACAATGGTTTGACATTAAATTTCAATTATCTCTAACGAAACGGCGATAAATCTGGTAACCTTGTCCTAAAAGTTTCCCAAAGTGAGCAATATTGGCCCTTGGGGGCGATGTAATGGTCCGGGAGGGTGATAGAAGCAACGGATATAGCATGGGATGCTATGGAACATTAAGTTAGTTATGAGAAACTACGTCCTAATATAATCGTACGTTAGAAAAAAGTAGAAGGGGGTTGAAGAAAAAATATAGAAGGGAAAGAATAATAGTCTTTTTTAGAGTTCTCTTTCGCTTTTACATGTATAGAAAAATATATTATAATATAATGTATGAATTACCATATGAATTTCTACCAAATTCATATGGTAGAAAAATACATTATAAAGAGGGAAAGAAAAAGCAACTTTCGTAGATAACAGGGCTGCTATTTACCTCGCGATGATGGAGAGGAAATAATACACAGAGGATTTATTTGAATTCATTCCGCTAGCCGTTCATTTTCGCCAGCCGTTTTGAAAATTAATAGAACATCTCACTGTTTAAACCAAATAGTCTAGACTAACGGTTCTGAACCGTTTTGACTCGCGGAGCCCTTTTTAATGGCTGAGCCCGGTGTGTGGGCATATTTTTTATTTATTCGTCAAAGATACTGATTTATTTTTACGATTTAGAAATATTTATAATATTTGTTTTTCAAATTTACTGTTTTTATTTTCCTCGAGCGGCCCCAAGGGCTCCGCGGAGCACCGATTGAGAATCGCTAGTCTAGACTATTTCCTTGTGCGAGTTTCATCTCTTTCTCAGTCATCTGGCGAAATGAAAAACAGTCCAAATGATTTTTTTTTTTTAATGTAGCTTACAAAAATTAGCCACAACACATACAAACGGGCACAAAAAATATAAACGCACGTGCTGCACATACACAGCAATTCAGCTGCTGAGAAAATTATCTGATTGGTTCATCGCTTTCGTCCCAGAGTTTTTCATAAAATTGATAACGGAAAGCCGACAGGTTTGATGAGAAAAATCGCTTTTTTTAACGACATTCGTTGAGGTTTGCGTATGGTAGAGCTCGTTGAGACTGTTAAGCGCGTAACGTCACCCAGAATCGCGCTCTTGAAAAATTTTACAATAAACTTCTCACATTTATGTGTTTCTTTTTTGAGTAACTTTTTATGCTCGTTTAAGTCGGGAGAAGTTTTCCTCCGCAAAACCCGAATTTGTATTGTTTTTCACTTGTATACTACCACGTGTGACTGTTAAAAGCAGACCTTAAAGCAAATCTCGCACTCGTCGTTCATATATCTGTTTAAACCAATTCCACAACTGATATGAGAGTAAATGCACGATACAGGATATTCAATAATTTTCTCGTAATTTTGTAAGAAATACTTTATTCAAAAAGGCACAATTCATTGCAATCCAATCAGCATTTTGTTTTTCGTAGAACACATTACAATTATAGCACAGTACACACAAGTTATTACTGTTTCATCAATAATATTACTAATTTGGAAGTCCTTGGTGGAGGAAGTTCCACAAGTTGATACATATATAACGACTTTACCTATAAAAGATATATCTGCAACCGTTAATTTTAGAAGTACTGTATATTTTCAATTACAAATGACGTAAAGTTTCTTAAAATGCTGCAATTTTTTGAAAGGGTTGCGTAAGTAAAAAAATAAAATAGCTTTTTTTCTACGAACCCCGTGGCCTAAAACTTACAATTAGTAAGATATAGAATCCGCCCCAAAAAAAGTCACATACATAAAACATCATATTTCTATACGCAATATACAGGGTGGGCAAAAAGTCAGTAGAAACTTTAAAAATTCATAAAAAAACCGGAAAAATAACCGAAATAAAAACGGTAGTAGACGTTTTAACCTCTTACCGGCCGAATTACTGAATTGATTTCCTAAATTCTTTTGTTATTTCCCGTTCCGATCCTTTAGTATAGAGATATCAACCATAAAATTAATAAAAAAAAATTTCCAGCCTGCATGTTTTTTGTGCTTGTCTATGCCCATACAAACATTAAAATAGACAATTAAATTTATTCTCCCTTGAAAATAGGCGATTTTAAAAAAATTACATTTAATGGCATAAGTGATGAAACGAATAAAAATTTTTATTTGTGAATCAACTTTGGAATTTCACTCGTTCAGGAAAAAAAAAAAATGCATGTGCTTTCATGTAAGAAAATTATCTTTCTAATTAATAAAACTAATGTTCCCAATAAAGAACATTGGCTATAAAAAGATTAACAAATCTTAGCTGGACGATTGTCGAACATCTGTAACTCTGTGTTCACTACTGAAAGAATGTTCTCCAAATTAAAAAAAAAAAAGCTTGTTCACCTTTAAAGACAAAGAAGCGTTGTAGAGAAGGAATATGAAAAATTGACCTTTTAAGAAAATTTGTATAGGGACTGGAAAGCACAGCAGACAGACTTCCATCTTTGGAGAAAAGTATCGCTACACCTTCCACACAAACAAAACTCGCCAGTGTTTTCTCAGTGGAAAGCAAACAATTATTTTCTCAAAACTCATAAAGAATATTTCAGTTTCCTTTATGATGTGCAAAAGAATTAAACTGCAATACATGACCACAATAATTTGGTTTTCATTAAACATGTGGAAAAATTTGCAATTTTTTTAAAATAAAAAAAAAAGTAATTTTGTGCACCTCAAATGCGTTATATTGCAGAAAATAAACATTAATTGATTAAGAAAAACTCGAGTAATCAATTTTCATGACTAAACTCTCTTGGATAACTAAAATTTGGTTTTCTCTGCATGAATGTATCAATAGGGGACAGGAATCGGCACGGTCATGGCTTACTCCTTTAACGAATCACTCCGCTTACGAGGTCATATTTTTGGTATCCCAAGAGTGACTTATTAACAAGGTTTGACTGTATTTCAAATGGAAAAAAAGTTATACAAATCATTTTGTAAATGTCTCTTCTGTCGATAGACATAGATCCAGGAAACATTGACGGTTCCAACTTCAAACCACTGGATTCCACAAAATGTGCAAATGGAAAGGTAATTTTGTTGCAAAACTACTTTACAGGAAAGGCACTGAAAGGTGAAACTATTTATTTTCTCTCTCTCAGCCACAATGTTTTATTACATATGTACACATAAATGTCTTTTCAGCAGTGTGAATTGTTTTGCGATTTCACGATATAAACAATGTAAAACATTCTACCGCAACCTCCACACTCGCACTGTTTTTCATGTGAATAAATTTATTCCTGAATTTTCAAGTAAGATGACAGCAAGAACCTTTTTGTCAAAGATCATCCTCAATTTATTTTTCTCTGGTGTGGGACACCAAGTGTCTTTTCAAACCTCTGAAAACTGAAAAACCTTTACCACACATTTTACACTCGTGCGGTTTTTCTCCAGAGTGCACAATTTTATGACTACACAAACCTTTCGAACAAGAAAATCTTTTACCACAAACTTCACATTCATAAGGCATTTCTCCGGTATGAACTCTTCTATGATCCGTTAACCCAGAGCCATTAAAATATCTCTTACCACATATCTCACACACATAAGGTCTTTCTCCGGTATGGGTATTTATGTGGATCTTTAAATAAGATTTTTGCAAAAACTTTTTACCGCAAATCGTGCAGTCAAATGGTTTTTCCCCAGTGTGAATTTGTTTGTGATATTTCAAGTGAGATGACTGCAAAAACCTCTTTCCGCAAAAATCACACGCATATGGTTTTTCACCAGTGTGAATTCGTTTGTGATATTTCAATTCAGTTGATTGTGAATATCTTTTGCCACAACATTCACACTCATATGGCTTTTCACCTGTGTGGATTCTTGCGTGTCTCTCCAAGTGATGTTTTAGTAAAAACCGTTGATTGCATCTTTTGCATTCATATGGCTTTTCACCAGTGTGAATTTGTTTGTGATATTTCAATTCAGTTGATTGTGAATATCTTTTGCCACAACATTCACACTCATATGGCTTTTCACCTGTGTGGACTCTTTCGTGTCTCTCCAAGTGATGTTTTAGTAAAAACCGTCGACTGCATATTTTGCATTCATACCGCTTTTCACCAGTGTGAATCTGTTTGTGCACTTCCAAGTGCACAACTTTTTTACCACAAATCTCACAGGAATATTTCTTTTCTCCAGAAGGAGCTAATCTGTGTTTCCTTAGCTCATTGCTTGTGCAATCGTTTTCGTCACAAAGATCACGGTTATGTTTCTTCTCCCCAGTGAAAAAACTCTCTTGGTTGACCAGTGCAAGGGTACTCGGAAGCTTTTCACCAGAAAAACCATAGTCATTTGGTTCTTTCTTGACACAAATTTTCCTTTCAGCATCTGAGGGGGAACTCTCTTCACTGGACATCTCCTCAATGTGGATTAATTCGTATTAATCGATTACTGTGTTTTCAGTGAGTAAAATTTAATAATTTTGGATAACTACTGCTGCGAGTGTTGACATTCATTCAGCAACATTGATAAAAATCTGCAAAATAAGAGGTTAAAAAAATAAGAGTTTCACTTTTTTTTTCTTACAAAAATTTTCACTAGAATTATATCAATACCTTACCAGAAATTCTTGTTCTATCTCGAAATTGTTCCGAGCAGCTTCTTGCAGCACTCCTCCTAATTTATACAGCAGCATGCCATTTCCAATGAATATGGATGCGATGAACGAAATTGACAAAAACGAAAGAATTGTTATTAATGCACGCCTTCATTTTTTTAGCATATTCATAAAAAAAAAAGACATTTTAAGGTGTCAGAGCTGCCAAGACAGACAAAAAAAGGACTCTGGAATGCACTGTCTATGTATGCATGCACCCTCTGGAATAAGGGGCGAAAAGAACCATCCACATTTTGTGAGACAGAAAAGCTAAAGAATAAATGATCTCAAATCAGCAACTAAAAATGACATTCTAGTACAATGCTATTTTTCAGACAAAAATTCTGTAGAATTTCAATTTAATTTAAGAGAGTATAACAGATCGGATGATGGTATGGAAATGCTGGAAAAATATTGGTTCATCAAATGGTTGCAAAAGGATTGAAGCACCAGGTGTTATCTATTTATGTATACACCCCCCCCCCCCCCCGTATGGCAAATCACATTCGCCGGGCCGAAGTAAGTAACTCATATGTTCATATGTATGTATATGTTATGGTAAAGGACAAGCTTTAAAATTCATGAAAATTATAAAATTGGCATTTTCAGTGATTTTTGCGAATTTGAATGACTAATTAGTTAGTTATCTTAATTAGCATCAGGATCGTTGTGATTAATAAATTACAAGCTTTGAAAATTAGAAAATTCGCAATTTTAGTAATTTTCATGAAAGTTACTAAACGTCAGCTTTTACCAACTCGCCTTTACCAACTTCGGGCTTTTACCGTAACATATACACACAGCACATCAAAATGAGTTTCAATAAAAAAAATTTTGAATTAAGGCAGACGCGGTTTTCTTAATATTTTTTTACTGCAAATGCATGATTATCATTCGACATTTAATAAATGGCTGAAATAACCAAGGATCAACAATTCTCTAATGGAATATTCTTCTACAATCAATGTATCAGGATGGGAGAGGGATTTTCAACTACTGGTCCCGCTGGCCACTGCAGTGTTTCTCTTAGTGGTCCGATCGTTTAATCAGTGATCTCGGACCACCAATGATTTTGAACGCAGATATTGTGTTACTCTTTCACTTCAATATCATTGGAGGTGAACGAAAGAAAAATGAAATTTAAAAATTTCGTGATTTAAATCAATAATTTTTTTTAAATAATCAAGTGATTTTAATCACGATTTCAGCATACCCTGTGAGAAACCACACAAGGCATCAAGAGGCTAACTTTTTTTTCTGAACTTTCGATGCTGGAATTATTTTTTTCACTAATTCTAAATTTTCATAGGTGATGAAATTACTTCTTTCAATTATTTTTTCTTATTTTCAATTCATCAATTCTAAATTTTCATCAGGTTTTGTTTCTTGCATTCATTTAAAGGTATTTTCAGTTCGGAATTTTCATTAATTTTTGTGTCAATTTACATTCAATTGTGTTATTTTTATTTTTGTGTAGATATTTTTCAGCGTTGCTGTATATCTCCCCCTCTCGCACACACACCTCTGTTGTAGAACCAACTGTGCTGTTGTAAAGGATTGGGGGGAAAAAAAAGATTCCACATTCCAGACAGGTGGGGACTTGCATAGCCTACATGATTTCTGAAAAACCAGTTGATAAAAGAAACTCCATAAATAACAGATAATATTGGATACATATAGAGATGTAAAATTCTCGAGAATAATCTTTAGAATATTCTAGGACATTCAGGGATATATGCGAGAATATTCTCTGGAAGGACTACTATTATAAATAACTTGAGAATATTCTTATTGAAAATGATAAGCATTATTCTCAAGTTATTTATAATAGTCCTTCCGGAGAATATCCTCGACTATTCTCCTCATTGAGAATATTCCTTAGTTATTTATAAGAGATGTAAAATTCTTGAGAATAATCTTTCGGAGAATATTCTGCGGTAGGACTACTATTATATATACATAACTCAAGAATATTCTTATAAGTTCTTGATGAGAATATTCTCCTGTTATTTATAATATAGTTACATATAATATCCTTGAGAATATTCTCTGGAAGGACAACTTTCATAAGTTACTGGGAAATATTCTTATAGAAAATAATAAGAATTATTCTGAAGTTATTAATAATAGTCCTTCCAGACAATATTTTCGAATATTCTCCTTGATGAGAGTATTCTTCAGTTATCGAAATCTTTCCAGACAGTATTATCAAGAATATATGTAATAACATGTATTATAATAAATAATCTCAATAAATAACTTGAGAATAATTATTATTTTTGATAAGAATATTCTCTAGTAATTTATAATAGTAGTCCTTTGAGAGAATATTCTCAATTTGAGAGAATAGTCAGAATATTCTAATATTCTCAAGAATATTTTCTGTCCCCGTCTCTCTTCCCGTCAAGAAGATGGGTATATTGAAGTTTGTAGACCACACAATATTAAAGTTTGAAAGCAAGAAAATGAAACCAACACATGGCTGTGAATTGCATAACTTTTAAAGAAATGTGAGTGATAGAGAATTTAAGTGTGTGAATTGAAGAAAACAACAGTTCTGTATCTTGGAAGGTGATTATATAAGAATAGCTTCCTTTATCAATCAACTTTGATTTAATTTCTTTTATGTGTTGCGAGCTTATTTCTGAAAATGTATCTAATTTTAAAATAATTTTTTAAGGTTTTAATCTAATAGTTTCTAAAATATTTATAACCAAACTTTTAAAACTTCTCATTATGACCTGGAGAATATTCTGGGGTGATTATACAAAATATTGTTTTGTTGTAAATGTTTCAGGCAATGAAAACTGATTTATATTTCACAATATAAACAAAATTAGTAAAAAAATTTAAATTATTTAAAAGAAAACTGCATATTCTCGATTATTCTCCAATTTTTACATCCAGGAGAATATTCTCACCTCTCTAATTTATAATAGTAGGTCCTTCCAGAGAGAGAATATTCTGACCCCCCCCCCCTTCCCGTCAAGACAGGGAATATTGAAGTTTGTTGCCCACAATATTTAAGTTTAAAAGCAACATGGGGCTGAATTGCATAACTTACAAAGAAATATGAACAGGGTTTAAGCTACGGTCGTAGAATGCGAAAAAAGGAGTAGCCACTTTCACAAAAATGCATACAGGAGGTACGCAACGAGTAGACATCCAACCATCAATTATTACATTAGGGGTCATTCAAGTATTACGTCAACATCGGGGGGGGGGGGTTTGAAGGTTGCTTACGTCATCAACCACCCTTTTTGAAGATATGAAATATTCTAAGCTGCTGACTAAATATTGCTGACAAGGGGTGGAGGGGGTCAGTGTTTTGCTGACTTTTGTTGACAAGAGGGTGGGGGGGGGGGCTCAAAAATGGCTAAAAATCTGCTGACGTAATACTTGAATGGCCCCTTAGCATCGTAGCATTTTGCTAAAGCTTTTCCCCCCCTTTCTGCTTTTTTGCGAAAGGAATTTTTTATCCAGCTTAAACCCTAAATATGAGTGATACAGAATTTAAGTGTATGTACATTGAAGAAAACAACAGTTCGGTATCTTCTTAGAATGAAGGTGATTATAGAAGAATAGCTTCCTTTGTGAATCAACTCTGAGTTTTATGTTTTGCTTTGCACTAATTTCTGAAAAATAATTTAAAATAACTTTTTAAGGTTTTAATCTAAAGGTTTCTAAAATCTTTATAACCAAACTTTCTTAAAACCTCTCGTCATGACCAGGAGAATATTTTAAGAATATTCTCGAACTGAAAGCTGTCATTGAGGAGTGATTATACCAAAAATTGCTTTGTTGTAAATGTTTAAGGCAATGAAAACTGATTTATATTTTAATATAAACAAAACTAGTAAAACAAATTTCATTATTTAAAAGGAAAAGGAATATTCTCGATTATTCTCCAATTTTTACATCCAGGAGAATATTCACTCGTTTCTCTGAGAATATTCTCACTTCACATCTCTAGATACATGTCTATCAAGCAGAACGATGAGTGGGGTGTCACATGTTAGACTAAGAGTTAAAAGACTGGCGAGTTGAATGCTGCCTAAGAAAGACACCATGCTGACTGTCGCAACAAATCATGGGGGTGATATCAGTAGCTGAAGCTGGACAACCTACCGGTGAATCCTTGAAACAAAAGGGATGGCAACAAAGAATTAATAGCAGTTGCTGATTCATTGAAGTCAGATGAAAGAATACAGAATTTGATAAAAACATTTACCTTGTATCATACTCAAGAGGATTATCTCCATTTAAATAGCCACAACAAAATTAAATTCCAAGAATAAAAAAACTGAAATGTCAAAAGCTATTTCTACGCAATCTGCAGATTGTTTCATACAATGGGCAAAACGAACCACCCATGCCTGTAGAAGCGACTTCAAAAACACCTCTATCTCTAAAATTTTTATGCCGTGGAGTGATTTAGCTTCATGAGGAAAGAACAAAAGACATTGAATTCCTCAAGAACATTCTCTTCAAAAACAATGCCCAAAGTATAACGAATAAATACAATACACATGTCGAGAAGTTTGACCAGAGATGAAATCAGCAACCTCTACAAAATACCAACCTCTGATTGGCACGATCCCTTCTCATCCTGATACGATGACATCACCAGTAGAAGTCAAACAGCTTATTGTGCTAG
Organism: Pholcus phalangioides; assembly: GCF_987345545.1. Lineage (NCBI taxonomy): Eukaryota > Metazoa > Arthropoda > Arachnida > Araneae > Pholcidae > Pholcus > Pholcus phalangioides. Next base: position 5,297,477 of record NW_028301617.1, on the reverse strand, counting down.
CAGATCAGGATTTTATCGTATTTATATGCGGACAACAGTTGCATAACATATCACTTGGCCATCAAAATCTTGGACCAGAAAAGTTTGCCAACAGTCTTGGAGGTATGCACTTGTCACTGAGTTTCATTGGTAGTGTTGATTCATCAATGGCTTATAGGAATTGTCTGGTGTGTTTGCAGGAGTCCCGAAGATGCTGAAAGGAAAAAAAAAAAAAGTTTCCTCAAAATATGAGAGCTATAAGAATGGTTGCAGAAGAAGTCTTACTGAGTGTGTATTTGATATTTCACCAGCCAAACAACTGCAACAATATATGTCATACGTGGAAGCTGAACGAGAAGGAAATTGGCAACTACATATTGAAGTTGTTAGTAAAATGTACTTTTTTGTAGCAGGTCATTAAAACTATGCACAGTACGGATGGATGATGATTTTTGCTTGGCTAAGATACAAGAAATCAATTGGCTTTCTGGATATTACGTCGAGGTAAACTTGGAAAAAAGTGTAGTTTTTCTCCACTGGAAATCGAACTTGAAATCAAACATGGGAATTGATCAAGAAGTCCTGGGGAAAAATGACACTTCTTTCGAGTTCATCTTTGCATAAGATCCAAAAAGCCTATTGATTTTATGCGCAGTATGTCTATTTTATCTAAGAGCAATGGAAAAAATACCTGTCAGTGTAATGAAGAACTTTCTGAATAGAGATCACGTTATGCCTGGCACCTGGAATCTAATTTGGAGTGGCATGTAGATTGAAACCACATTTGAGCACTTTGGGCCACGATCTTAAAGGTATTATCGGGATAACTTTAAAGCCAGAAACTCTGAAGGCATGAGCAGTAAGCTTTCATATTTTCACTTATCCTGGAGGAAGGTCTTGCCACTGTGGTGGCTGAGTGATCAAAGTGATGGACTTGCATTGCGAGGACCCAGGTGTTCGAACCCCATCGGTGCCACAGTGGTGGTTGGCTGAAGTTGGTTATCTGCTGTTCCCAACTTTTAGGGGTGAATACAAGCTGATCTCCCCATTAAAAAGTCTCGCCACAGAGAGCAACAGGCCTACAATATTATAATTATCCATTCATTACACTTCACGCTTTATGAGTTGCGCGAAAAAACTCATAGTTTAAAAAATTGATTGCGAATGGCAGCACTGCACATATAACAAGCATTACACAGAAACAAACTTCACGGAAGGTTCACTATACATACACCACTACTACTATTAAACCAGACATGCACCTCGTTTATATTCCACTGCGGAACCTCTAACGAACTGGTAGGTGTTGAAATGTGTGTGTACGTATAGTGAACCTTCCGTGAAGTTTGTTTCTGTGTAATGCTTGTTATGTGTAGTGCTGCCGTCTACAATCAATTTTTTTAAACCACTATACATACACCTACATTCCAACATGTACCAATTCAAGAAAACAGTTATTTTCCAGATATCTTGCTGAGGTGAACTCGGAAAGAAAAGTCATCACAGCTCCGCCGGGACTCGAACCCAGGCCATCTTGCATACCGGGCAAGCATGCTATCATCTATACCACTGGAGACATGACCCTGCCTTCCTTATATCATGCACTGTGGCGTGAAATAAGGAAGGTATGTAACGAATTAACGTATTGGTATGTACCAATTATACCAATTTGTTAGAGGTTCTACAGAGGAATGTGGGTGACGGGAGGGTAGTAGTAACCAATCACTGCCATGCTAATGCTTCCTGTGTTACTAAGAGAGTAGGGATTGTAATTACGCAACCCGGGCTCCCGTGATCAGAAGCAGTCGGCCAATCACGCCCGACGTAAAGAGCTGGAGTGAGGCGTGTTGTGCCCCATAGGAGGGCAGTCATTTCAACTTTTCCAGGAGGGGGGGGAAAGAATATGTACTCAATGTATTTATAATTTTATTTATATATATTTGTATACATACCATTTTTATTGTATTTTCAAAAGCCGGAGGGGGGGGGGGGCAACTCCCTCAAATGACGGGCCTGAAAGCAGTCATGCTGCTTTTCCTACTGGCGAGTGGGCGTCGCGTCGCGCTGGGCGATTCACGTTGCACGCGGCGCAGGAAACCTGCTCCTAGGAAAGCCTGGTTTAAAATGTATAGAAACCAATTGCGACCGAAGCTAAATGCCGAGAAACGTGAATGTCGTTATAAGTGAGCGACGCGTAAACGAGGTTCTACTATAAATACGTATGAAGACGCTCAAAATGACATCAGCAATGAGGAGAGACACCTGGTAACCGATTTGAAAGGAATTTTAGCACCCCCAAATTGATCAAAAAACAAATATATACATATATTTCACTTACCTCGAAATGTAATGGCGAATATGGCTTGCCTCGAAATGGATGAAGTTGGCGACTTTTCTACCGGCAACAAATCTTTTATGCGATGGATGATGAATTCAATGCACTTATGTGGGTTGGAAAGCTGAAGGTAACATAAACATACTGCTTCTTCTTCTTCTTCTTCTTCAATTATACAGGGCTTTATGCCTTCGGGCCATCCCCTGTTAGAGAAAGAAACTTCCACAAGAGCATAGAATATGTTATAAAAATGTACTAACGAAAGAGCTTTCAACAATCACAGAACACATAGAAATTTCAGCAATTTCCATTCTTCCTTCTTCTTCAGAAGGGTATGAAAAAAAGAAAAAAAAAAAAAACACAAACCAGACGAAACAAACGCAGATGGAGATGTTATATGAGATGGAGAAGAAGTCTTCAGGCTTAGGGGACGATGCTAAGCCGCTTTAAAATGATATGATGACATGGAGTCCCTGGATGAGTGTGTGGTAACAAAAAATGAAACCAAACAACCAAGGTAGAAAAGGACAAAAAACCAAACGAGAGAAAGAAAGAGGGGGAGAGAAAAAAAACAAGAAATAAAAACTCAAGAAAATCGTTGACTAAGGGTAACAAACCTCTCAAAGCAACAGATAATGTTCTCAGGTCTGCCTGAACAGAACTCGGACCAACACCTAACTGGTGGAGAAAGAGAATTAAAAGTTGAGAACCGAACCTGGGAGAACCTAATACAAGAAAACAAAAAGTGAGAGGAAGTTTCAGGAATCTTGCATTGTAGACAGAGAGGGTTAGCCATTTTCTTAATACGATGTAGGTATTCGTTCAAGGGAGCTCTATTGCAAATAAGTTTGTAAAATAAACATTCCAACCTTCTATTCGAAAACAAAGGGGAGAAGTTCTGGCAGCAGTTATAGAAGGAGCTAAACTCAGGAATAGATAAGAAAAGAGCATTGCGAATATTTTCCTTGAAGTGGCGATAGTAAAGAGAACGAATGTCCTCTACATAAAGGCTAGAAGGTAGAAGATCAACAGTAGTAGAAGCTACAGTACGAACATGATTGTCAATAGTTTCATTAATGGCAATGCCCGAATGACTTGGGACCCAGATTAGTGATATGCTGTTAACCAAAGAACTAGTATGAACCAGTTGAGCATACAGTAGGTGAGTCACCGTAGATGAATGAATAGAGAAATTGTCGAGAGCCATGATGACTGATTTGGAATCCGTAAATATGAATATTGAAGAATTAGACGATTGAATGAAGGATCTAAGACCTAAAGTAATAGCAAGGGCCTCCGCAGTGAAAACTGAGGAGTCTTTATTAATGAACCAAGACTTGATAACTTTTGTAACCAAACAGAAAGCTCCACAAACCACTTGAGATGATTTAGACGCATCCGTAGCAATTACATGAGCATTCAGCGGCAGAGACTCAATGTACTCTTGGAATATTGTTTGATAAGGGATGGTAGACTTAGTTTTTTGAAAGTTAAGACCCTCCGATATGAAATAGATATTTGAGGGTATCCACGGCCAAAAAGAATAAATTGGACGCAGCATGGACCTGTGGGAAAAACCAATGGTATTATTGAACTGTGATATTTTCCTAGCCAAAGATGGCGAGAGGCGACAAAAACCCGAATCTATATGGTTAGAGTGACCCTGCGTGGGAGAGGCTGTGGCAGAAATACAAGATAACCCAATCCTGAAGAGAATGGAATCCTGAAAGGAGGGTAGGGCGAGAATGGTTCTGAGTTTATCTATGCGAGTTGACGTAGGGAGGCCTAAGATAGATCTCATCGAGGAGTTATAGATTGTGTTTATCTTGGTGAGAGAAGATTTGGCTGCATTAAACCAGGCCACAGCTCCGTAACCAATGGTACCTCCAATGATGCTCATTAGCACAGGTTTGAGGAACTTGCAAGGAATATTTCTTGATGAGTGAGAGATGGAGCGACAAATGTTTAAATATAGAGTGCCCTTAGAACGCAGAGATGATAATTGTTTTTTCCAGGTGAGAGTACAATCCAGATGAACACCCAGAACTTTCAAGTACGGATCAAACGGAATGGATTCGCCATTAATGTTGAAAGAAGGAAAGTATGGAGGTCGTCTCCGTGAAAAAATAGAAAAACGAGATTTGGATAGAGAGATGCACAATCCACTATTTTCAGCCCATCTGAGAATGTTAGGCAAGGTGTTCATCAATCTGAACTCAGCATACTTCCCATCTAACGCATTCATCTGAAGGAAAATATCATCAGCATACATAAAAAACTTAATGTCAGAATTAATATATGAGGTTATATCTAATGTGAACAGGGTGAAAAGTACTGGGGAGAGGGTAGAACCCTGTAAAAGACCGCAGTTGGGAGCAAAGGCACCAGATATGGAACCCCTCCAATGAATGACATGTTTACGGTTCGAGAGATAATTAAAGAGCCAAGTTAAAAATTTACCATGAAAGCCCAAGCGGGCTAATTTGGCAATGAGCAAATCATGCCTCACAGAATCATAAGCAGCTCTCAAATCTAGAGCAATAATGTAGCTAGTATAGCCCCTTTGGAGGGCATATGAAATAGAGGACACCATATCTTTCATGCAAATCTCAGCACCAGTTTTTGGTCGAAAACCATAAAAATTTTTTGGAAAGAGCTCAAATCGTAATGCAATCCAGGTGATCCTAAAAAGAATGATTCTCTCAAAGATTTTGCTAATAGTGTTTATAAGGGTCAGAGGACGAAAGTTCTTCGGATCAGTAGTTGGTTTACCTGACTTTGGAATAAAAATAATACGTCCTTCTTTAAAAGACGGCGGCACCAGCGATGAAGACCAAAGGGTATTAAAAGCATTCAGAAATTCAATCCCCTTATTTGGAAGGAGTTTGTACACCTTCAATGGAACACCATCTGGACCAGGGGTAGTTGAACGACCAGAACAAATGGCTCTACGAATTTCCGTGGGAGAGAACGGTGCATCCATCTGAGCCTGGAACTCACGAGGAGGACCATAAAAAGTAACGGTTTGAGATCGGCCAGGTGAAGAGAAGTGGTAAAATTTTAAAAGTTGGATCTGTACGAGAGGCTCGACATAACTATTATTAGCAATCTTGAAAATATGCCGGGAATCATCCCAAGTTTTCGCCACGATATAACGGTGTCTACGCAAGACAGAAAAGAGAACTGAGGGCTGAGTAAAAGGATGAAGTTCTTGAGCTAGAGTCTTCAATCGTAGAATGCGAAGGTGGCGACGAAAAACCGAAGCTAATTTTTTATATTTAATCCAGTTGGCCTGAGAGGGCACACGGCGAAATAAGCGGAAAGCCCGTTTTTTTTCGATAAGAGCAATACGCCCTTCTTTATCCAACTTAAGCCAAGGTTGTTTCTTCCGGTACACAGAGTACCTAGCTGAGTTAACAATGGAAACAACATGATTGTAGATACTGTCGAAATCGTTAGTAGCGGGGATGACAGAGAGACCTGCCATTACTGCTGACCATTTAATGTAACGGAATTCCTGAGATATGAATTGTTTATTCAAAGAGACGGAAATTTTAATTGGCAAATGATCACTATTGAATAAGGATTCACAGGGAGTCCAGATAATATATCTATAAAGACCTGGACTACAGAAACATAAGTCGATATAAGATTGTGAGTCCTTGCTATAAAAGGTGGGGCAAAATGGAGGAACTAGACAAAGGTTATGATTAAGATACCAATTAAATAACATAGTACCTGCAGGAGATACAATATGTCCTCCCCAGTTTGGATGATGACTGTTGGAATCTCCGATTATGATGAAATTCCCAGAGATGTATGAGAAAATATTGTCAATAGCAGCGATATTGAAAACACCTGGAGGACGATAAAAATTTACAACATACATAGAAAAATTATTTAGAAAAACTTGAACAATCATAATTTCAAAAAAGGGGTCCGAAATTTTCCATATCAAAGATGAGGAAAGAGATGAATTTACCGCGGTCACTAAACCACCACCTGGGAGAAGTCGATCATTTCTAAAAATCTGAAAACCAGCAAGAAAAAAATGGTCCTTCGGTTCCAGAAAAGTCTCCTGTAAACATAACATATCATAGTTTAAACAAAAATTTCTGATAAAGGTTGACTTGGACTTGATGCCTCGGACATTCCATTGAAGAACTCTAAAATTCATATTATTCATAGTATTTTTTTTTTTTGGAAAGGATTAACTAGAAAAATATATTGAACTGAAGAGAGGGAAAAAGCATCAAATTCACAGAAAAAAAAAAAACAAAAAAAACAACACTTATTTTTGGGAGAGAAAAAGGAAATATCAAGCGAGAAAAACACAATAGGAAAGGGAGGGGAAAAAAAATCAAACGAAGCTCGATTTGATCACAAAAATAAGAATACTGAACTCTTGTCAGCTCTAAATGAGGTAAAGAAAAACCATTATCAAACTCGATAACAGAGAGAAAGGAAAAAAGATCAAACGAGGAACAAACTTTAAACGAGAGGGGAAAAAAAAGGGGGGGGGAGACAAAAATGAAATTAAGTGAAAAACTAGGTTCCAACATTTGAGGCCAAGTCATTTTTCAGTCTCTTAGCTAATCGTCTTTGTTTAACCCTTTCCGCAGGAGAAGTATAGAATTTATTCGATTCAGGATCTTGAGAAAAGTCACTATCATCATTATGCTCAGGGGGCAAAGGTTGATTGAAGATAGCAGTCGAAGGACCAGAAGTGTCCATATTTACATTCGAATTAAGTGGCGGTATTATATTCACCTTATGTACAGCTAGGTTAACCGAATTGACTATTTCGGGAATAAGCGCTCTAATAGAGTCATTCAGCGATTCCTGAAGACTTATTTTCAGATCTTTAAGTACAATTTCTTTGATGGCAGATACTTCCGCTTGGACCAGGGAACTGATCTCAGCCTTGAGAGCACTGAAGTCAGATGACATGGAAATGCTGGTCCGAGCAGCATATGAAGAGGAATTCATTTTACATCTTTCTCGAGCGATGTTTATTGGAACATGATGTTCGGCTTTATAGTGATATGCTTTTGACTCCAAGACATAAGCAGGGCACTGACGATCAGAGGCAAGATGAGTGGAAGCCTTACAGTTAATGCAGGAGATAGGGTTTTGGCAGGTTTCATGGTTATGATTTTGGCCGCATCGTTTGCAGATCTGAGATGATACTCTACAAAACTTTGAGCGGTGAAAGTAGCTCCAGCAGCGAAGGCATTGATTAGGACGCTCAATAAATTTACGTGGTCGAAATATCAAGAACCATAACTTTATTTCCAGCGGAATGTTCCTACCAAGAATCGTTACCAGAACAGTTTGTAAAGGAATTCTTTCTTTTATAAATCTTCGAATACCGATGACCTGTAACCCCTCCGATTGCAGTTCTTCCGCAATTTCCACTACTGCAATATCACACGGAATATTTAGCAAAAATTTGGAGGTAATCGAATCCTTCAAAAGGACCGATTTAACGGGAATGTTCAAAATCATATCTATTTTTTTTATCTCTTTCGCAGTGTGAATATTTTCCGTAGAGATTAACAGCTCACTTGAGCGTGTGAATCGAATCTCCGAGATGTGTTTAGGAACAGAGATTTTTGAGCAGATATCCTTTTTCAGGCACAAAGGCCTGGATCTGGGAATAATTTCTGCACCCGAAAACTTGAAAGTTAGCAAAATGCGAGGGGACTCACCAAAACCGTCCAAGATGTCTTCATCAGATAATAAAGTATTCCAATTATGACTTGTAGACGAGACTTTGTCTGCACTGCCCGCTGGCTGTGTATCTATTTCAACAGCCATAGCTGCACATTTGAAGGAGTCAAACTAGACCCCGGAAACGGGCAGAGCCCTAACCAAGAGCCTTGATCCTTCACTTCAGGAAATTAAATAAAATTACTCCTACGAATATAATAAATAAAGAAAACTGTACTTAAAGAGGGAAACACTAGTAAAAAATTAAATAAAGGGTAAGGCACAAACGCAGAGCGAGAGGGGCGTAACCTAAACATACTGCAATAAACAATACACAACTTCTTCAATTATACAGGGCTTTATGCCTAAGGGCCATCCCCTGTTTGAAAAAGAAAAAACTAATACCAAAAGCACACAAAAATGTCCTCTAGAATAATCTGACCATATTTTTTCCAGATAAATACGGGACAGTGGGATTCCAAATACGGGAAAATACAGGACATTGCCAATTATCGCCAAAACCAAACAAAGTTGCGAAATTACAGAAAATCACAATGGCAGGAAATGATGCATTACTACAAATAGCAGTGGATTAAAATGTATTTCACGAAAAAAAAACGTTCACCATGGGAAATGTGGGAGATTAACATTCTCATAGTTATAATTAGGGTGACCATACGTGCCGTATTTCCCGGGACAGTCCCGGTATTTTCTGTTTTTTTGGTCGTCCCGGTTTTTCCCGTATTTTACACGAAGCCTACTTGAATTTTTATTTTTTTATTGAAGTCAAAGATTCACATTATTTTTCAACTCATAAATTATATTACGATAATTATAACTATAAATAAGAGCATTAATCTCCCACATTTGTGTTGGTGAACGTTTTTTTTCGTGAAATTCATTTTAGTCCACTGTAATTAGCAGTAATATTTCATTTCCCGCCATTGTGATTTTTCCGTAATTTCGCCAATATTTGGCAACTGTTTAGTTTTGGCCTCATTTTTGGCGATAATTGGCAATGCCCCGTATTTTAACGTATTTCCAATCCCAATTTCCCGTATTTATCCCGAGGAAATATGGTCAGCCTCCTCCAAATCGTTTTTCACAGTAGTGCGTGTTCCACATGACCATACAGGCAACACATATAGGCATATTGCGTTTTAGATTGAAAAAAGGATTGGGAGCTCATCTATATATACAGTCGAATACAGTTACAGCGAAAATCTCGTTAACGAACACTTTTCTAATCCCCCAAATAAGTTTACATAGGAACAATGCTAGGTAACCTGGAATTCCTTTATAACGAAATTTCGTTTTAACGAAGTGATTCCTCCGGTCTCTTGGCGTTCGATTCAACTGTATATAAAAAAAAGATTAAATTATTTCATTAATGCTGAAAATTTTCTTTTACCAATTCTTGAATTTTCCTTCATTAATTATGGAATTTTTCTTCATTAATTATGGAATTTTTCTTCATTAATTCTGAAATTATTTCCTTTAGTAATTACCATTTCTTTCATTACTTCTGGAGTAATTGATTTCATCAATTCTGGATTTTTCTTTCATTAATTCTAGAATTTTTTCTTTCATTAATTCTAGAATTATCTCTTACTTTAATTCTGAAATTACTGCTTTCATTAATTTTGGAATTATCACTTTCATTAATTTTGGAATTATCACTTTCATTAATTTTGGAATTATCACTTTCATTAATTTTGGAATTATCACTTTCATCAATCTGAAATTATCTTTCATTAATGCTGGATCGGAATTATCTTTCATTAATGCTGGATCGGAATTATCTCTATTAATTCTATAATTTTTTCTTTCATTAATTTGGAATTATCCCTTTTTCTTAATTCTGGAATTATATCTTCCATTAATTCCAGAATTTTATCACTTTCATTTATTCTGGAATTATCTTCCATTAATTCCAGAACTTTATCACTTTCATTTATTCTGGAATTATCTTTCGTTAATGCTGGAATTATCATTCATTAATTTTGGAATTATCTCCACTTGCATTAATTTTGGAATTATCTCCACTTGCATTAATTTTGGAATTATCTCCACTTGCATTAATTTTGGAATTATCACTTGCATTAATTTTGGAATTATCACTTTCATTAATTTCGGAATTATCACTTTCATTAATTTTGAAATTATCAATTTCGTAAATGCTGAAAGTATCTTTAATTTCTTTCATGAAAGGAACAAATCTAATTAAAGAAACACAGAAATGAATCGATCTGCATGTTTTTGCTTCAAAAAATGCTTCATTACAGCTGCGGAATTTCTTCAATGTAATTTGTATGGGCCCCATAACTAATTTCAAAACATCCTAAATTATATGGATCGATGCAATTGGACAATATAAGACAATACGGAGACATTAATTTTCATTTTCGTGCTTGAGAAGATGAAAATAAAAAGCTGAAATTAATGTTATTGCATGGATATCCACCTCAAAAGTGGGTCTAGCTCATTATTTTATATTTTTGGCTTCGTATCTCTAAGCGAACTCAATATTTCGAAAATCGAGAATTCAATTCAATTTTTACAATTACTGATGTGGCGGGAAAACCCTAATAAATTTTCGCATTTCTATGCTAAAATCGGCAATTTTAACATTGATCTCTGTGGGAGGGAGGGGGGGTTCGTTTGCTTGCACCGAGTCACATGATCTTCCGACAAAAGATGTTGGAGGTCCATACTCCCTCCAATAATATAAGCTCGATGGATGCGTCGTATTTTAGAGTCACACATCTCTTCCAGGACAAAAATGAATTCTACGAAATAAAACGCGTTTTAACACGATTTTAAACGAGATGAATATTCTAGTCATAATATAATTAGTCGTAAATATCATTGTGATTTATTGGTTGGGAAGATGGATTATTTTGATCCCCCTGATCATGGCCCCCACATCCTGAAGCAGGGCCCCTAGGCTGGGATCTTTTACGGGCCCTCTTTATGATGCATTTATAGCGTGAAAAAACAAAAACAAAAAAAGATTAAAATCCTCCCGGGCCCCAGGGCTGGAGCCTTGTCAGCCCACCCCTTGTGGGGGCCATGCCTCTGATCCTCCAATAAAGAATGAAATTTAAGTTGAATTCGTTGAAAATACGTGAAAAGGGGGCATTTTTACAAAAAAAAGGTCGAGATAGCTGAAATTAGGTCAAAATACGAAGATTTCCCAGGTAAATATGAAACGTATGGACAGTCACCCTGGAAATTTCGACAAATATCCCATTTTTGTAGTATTATTTTCAATGAAGCCAGCTTAATCTTTTATTCATTGCTGAAACTGAATGGGACAAGCCATTTTCACAACTTAATTTACATTACTATGGTGATTGTGTCCACTGACTAGTAACCACATATGCACCTCGACACATTCTTCTGCGGAATTAATGAATCAGTATATGGAAGAATGTAAGGTGTGTGTGATATGTTACTGCCAAAGTGCGGCCATTTCATGAAATGGACGAGGTGTTTGGCTAAAGCTCAATTTTCAGGAAGGATTCGGGCTTTCGCCGGCTAATTAGCGGAGTGGTCGGAGATTTCTGACCATTGCATTTGTATAAAGGGATACCATTATCCTTGTGGGCAGGAAAAAAAAGGGACTGCATTTTACAGTACTAGGAAATCCTCATATTGAGAAAAATTGCTTATCTTCACTTTTTCAACCTATTTTCAGGGATAATTTTCTATCATGTTCATATTATTTGTAATTTTATCCTCACAAACATAGCAAGAAATGGGTTCAAGTTGTTTAAACTGACAGATAACAAACTTCATCATTTAGTACCAGAAAACAGCGACTATGAAGTGGTGCAAGAACTTGATCAAGAAAACCAGGTGTTTATACCATTGAACGCTGAGATTTTTTTGTGGTTTGAATTGCTGACCCAGCACATCGGAATTATATACAAAAGAACTTGGAGCTGGTCACAAGTTTGTTGTTATATGTTCTCAAATGGTTAATAAAATGCAAGTGTGCCAAATTGCCGGCCTGTGTAATAGATCTGAAAATTTTTTAAAAAGCGATGAATAACTCCAAATCACAGAGCATTGTGAATGATAAAAATCGCTACCATCTGCCATAAATTATTTAACTATGAGTGAAGTGTACCGATATATATTTTAATGATTTATAAAGAATGTGTATAGATATAAATAGATAGATCGGCATATTTTTCTACAAAAAACGTCACAAACAACCCTTTCCATTCAGTAAAGATTTTATTCATGAACAATGAAACTTATGTATGTGGATGTCGCTACAGACTATACGACAAAAATTACGGTAGTGAAGATTGACTACATGTGACTGATGCAGTTTAAGACCAAATAGTCATCAGAAATTTACGAGAGAAGCTTTCGTATAATAGGTTGGTTGTATTTAAGTGAGAAGATCGCAGAAACTTTTCACTTCAAACATAGCACTCATGCAGTTTCTATTCAGTGTGGACAATTCTGTATATATTCACGGCAGATTTATACAAAAAAAATTTACCCCACAAGCATCACACTGATATATTTCTTACCGTATTTACCTATTCAAGAGGAAGAAAATCGCAAGAAACTTTTACCACACGCAACATTCTTATAAGGCCAGTATGCCTAGATTTGTCTCCATTTAATTCAGAGAACCACTTAAACATTTTAGCACAAATATCACACTCGTATGATTTTTCAGCAGTGCAGATCGTTCTGTGTTTGACATCACAAACACATTGCACTCATGCAGTTTTTTTCTCTACGAACCAGTCTGTGATTAATAAAGGCAGAGATGTCTGAAAACCTTTTACCGAAGCATCACAATACGCTGATGCATCTGTGCTTTATCCAGAATGAATCGGTCTTGTGTTTACTCAAGAGAAAACTGTTCAGAAACATTTTACCACAAATGACACGCTCATATGGTTTTTCCCTGGTATGAAGTACAGTCTTAATGAGCATCATAGGCCCGCGGGCCAAGTTATTTTTCTGAGGCCCTTCCTGTCCAGTTCTCGAAAATTTGTACCTTTTTCTCGTTTTTGTGAGGTGCCCATGCATTTAGGCGGCACTGATGGTATGGCTCTTTCAAGATGTATTCAAATAAGAATGAGACACAAAACGTTTTACTACAAACATTGCACCCATGTGGCTTTTCTCCAGTCTAGACCCTTTTGTGTAGGGGAGACTAGAGCAAGTTGGTATAAGAGGTAAGGTAGTGAGCATTCAGTGCTAGTATTGCCCACGAAAAAAAAAATAACAGGTGGCGTGACCAGCGCGTCCGTTGAGAAAGTATGGGGATTCGGTTGCCAGATGAAGCCAGTGATCGCTCTATTAAAGGGACCAAGTAAGCCCAAACAAACTGTGGCTTCCCATGCTTTCCTATGAGAAACATCCCCGTTTATAAAAAACATTTAAAAACTTTCACTTCAGGAACTCAATTTTTTTTCTCCAATTCTGCGTATATATTTATACAATTAAAGAGCTTTGACAATTTTAATTGTTATTTGTTTTCGAATATTAATTTCAACATTGGAACCTTTTGCAAAAATAACCAAAATTTCTTCTCGGCATTTTAATTTTAAAATAATTATGCCAAAGCATGTAACACCTTAGTGCTGAGAGGGACAATATTTAAAGACACTTGAACAAGCGGTGTTTGAAAAAATTACTTTTTTTGCGAAAAACGTTATATATTCAAAACATTAGCATATATAACGCCTTTCAGCTGCTCATATTAAAATGCTGTAGAAATATTTCCAGTCCAGATAGAACAAAAACTCAAACACAATTTTAGATTTCAAATTCAATTCGAAACTTTTTTTGTCAAATTTTCGTACACACACCACTTTAAAAGCAAAGTAATGGGTACAAAATGAAGAGGAAAAAAAATGGCCCAAGTGATTATTTTCCTGAATACTATAGGCCAAAGAGATGACTCATCGCAGCTCGTAAAAAAGGTTCATTTTTCATATTTTTTTCTCAATCCTACATCCACATAGCGGAAGGTTCGGGTGGGCGGCATATATTTCAGTAATACATATTCAAGAATATGAGAGTGGAACAATGGAAGGGTGGCGAAATTTGTACAGCCTACAGGCAGCAAAACCATAAATACACAGTGGCGGAGGACGCCCGAGCACTTCCAGTACTTTGAGGCACGGGGGAAGCAAAATGCTGTTTGCCCCGGGTGGCAAAAATCCTAGCTATGGCCCAGTCAGAAGGTGCTCGAGCACTGCAGAATTGATTCAGAAATCAAAATTCCTCATGTAAAGCTTAAGACGAGTGCCCATGGGCCTGAAACAGTTTTGAAATGCCCCGGATCTACCAATGATGAACGAAACAAAAAGGCAAAACAAACAGTTAAAAGAAAAAAATTTGAATGAAAATTTCAAAAAATTTGATTAGATAATTTATTGGAGCGCTTCATGTTATTTTAATTAATCATTTTCCCATAGACATTAATAGGATACATCGAATTTTTAAAATAAATTAAAGGCACTGAACTAAAAACTTATGACGAGTTGAGAGTGAAAAATTATCTTCTCCTTTCAAAAATAAATTAAAAATATACATAACAACCCCCTTTTTATATTTATCTTATATATAAATGTGAAAGTATGTATGTCTGTTCTTTATACAAATCTACAGTTTTAGGCCAATCGTCCCCAAATTTTGCACATGCACCAAACAGGTCCGGGATTGAACCGTAGGCTACTTTAAACGCTCATCAGAGCTGAGCAAATGCCCGGAATGGGAAAAAACCGTCGGGCAACAATGGTTCCTGAACCCCAACAGTCACTATCTGAATGTTTACTTTGGTTACCGTGGTTCCCTAAAAATGCGTAACAGACATGCGTATGCCTTTACAATGGTTTGTCACTTTTCCAATCCTCCCAGTAACAGAAGAAAACCCGGGAAGCACCGGGTATTTTTGCTAGTATTATATATGAAGGATAAGATTAATTTATCTTTCCCCATTATCGGATCATATAGATTACCCGAAGATGCATTAAACAGTCATGGTGCTTAAATTTATTTAGTTAACATTTTAAAAGAATTCGATCCGGCAAAACACATGTTAAGTATAGGGAAAAGAGCGGTTTGTGTGGGCTTACTTGTCAGCCCATAGTGTTGCCACAACGGCTTCAATTTTCGTGCCTGATGTGTCCTCTTTGTATTCTTTCCTCCATGAGTATTGCCACTGTCAAACCACTGAGGGCGTTTCATCATTCACTGTCGTTTCAGTGTGATGGGAACTCCCAGAGAGAAAGGACTGCAAATTTCCTGAAACTTGGAAGACAGGAAAAGTATTTTTCACCCACTTGAAGTTTTTTTTAAAATCTGTGAAGCCCATGAATGTGTGTGTTAAAGCATTTTCAACAGTAGTGATGAGTAGAGCATTCAAATGCTGGAATGCCTCATAAAACTTTTGCGAAACAGTGACTTCTGCAAAAACTCACGTTGGAATTCCAACTGAGGGAACACCTGCTATAGGAGAAAGTCTCAGTGCGAAGCTTTGCCGTTACTAAAGTCGTCTATTTCACCTGTAGCCAAGGGATACAGCAGTCCAACGTATGCAAAATCTTTACTTTTTTCCCGTATATCCAATGATTATAGGTGAATTGGACGACTTCAGTGACGTCACGAACTTCGCACGGAGACTTTCTGCTATAGTAGGTGCTGGCTGAGGGGCTTGTTCACATACAACACACATCATATGCCAACTTACCGATTCGGTGTAACCATAGCAAAATTGTACAAAAACTACAACCACCAGTTTAAGTGAATGATCTATCCACTTTCTTGGTGGACATGACGCTGTAAATAGCGATTTCCTTATTCTTTTTGGTTTTTCGTAACTTTTTTTAAACTTGCATTCGTTTTCTATCTCAAAATATCGAGTACTTAACATGTACGCCTACATAATTTTTTTTTCTACATTAAAATAAAAGTTTTGTACCTAATAATTCAGGTTTATTTCCCAGATCCTAATAATATCACAATATACCAACTTGCACACATCTAGGAGTAAGTTTGCGTAGTTCGAACCATTCTGTAAACAATTACTGATGAATTGGGCATACAATTTTAAGTGATATTTTCATTAATTTGTAGCCAAGGGGAGTACCGTTATCCGCAGCATCAGCCTCATTTGCTGTGATAAAGGAAAAAAATAGAAAAACTAAAAACTATGCCGATTTGCCCTAATCTTCCCAATATTTAGCCAAGATGGATACAAAAACGTTTTACCACAAACATCACATTCATATGCAGTTCATCCAAGGAAAACACTTTTCTGCTTTTTTAGGATTTCAAAACATTATCACTGTAAGCATCACACTTGCATGGTTTCCTTTTTTTTTTTAATGTGCCTATTTTTGCTCCTATTTCAAGTAGAAACTATGGAAAACCTTTCACACCATACTTCAGAATTTTTTTTTAATTTGGAGAAAATTCATATCAGTTTCAAACCTGGGAATTTAAGAAAAAATTTCACCTCAAACTTGCATTATTTTTCTCCAGAGTGGATCTTTTTGTGTCTTGCCAAGATAGAATTATCGGTGAACTTGGTAAAACAAATATCACACTCATACAATTTTTCTCCAGTGTGGACCTTTTTGTGTTTACCCAAGTAAGACTTGGTTGAATATATATTACCACAAACATCACATTCATATTGATTGTCTATATTGTGGATCCTTTTGTGCTTACTTAAGTAAGAGAATAGCGAAAACCTTTTATGACAGACACCACATTCATATTGTTTCTCTCCAGTGTGTATTTTTCTATGTGCATTCATGCTAGAGCTGGCTGAAAACTTTTTAAAACAAATATCACATTCATATGGTTTTTCTCCAGTGTGGATCCTTTGGTGTTTTGCCAAAATATAGTTTTCAGTAAACTTCTCAAAACAAATATCACATTTATATGGTTTTTCTCCAGTGTGGACTTTCTTGTGTTTACCCAAGTAAGCATTGGTCGAATATATTTTACCACAAATATTACATTCATATCGATTTTCTATATTGTGGATCCTTTTGTGTTTATTTAAGGAAGGTAATAGCCAAAACTTTTTATGACATACATCGCACTCATGTTGTTTCTCTCCAGTGTGTATTACTTTATGAGCATTCATGACAGACTTGTCAGTAAATGTTTTACAACAAACATCACATTCATATGGTTTTTCTCCAGTGTGGATCCTTTTGTGTCTTGCCAAGATAGAGTGTTCCGAGAACTTTTTCAGACAAATATCACATTTATAAGGTTTTTCTCCAGTATGGATCCTTTTGTGTCTTTTCATGGTAGAGCTGTCTGCAAATCTTTTATAACAAACATCACATTTATACGGTTTTTCTCCAGTATGGATCCTTTTGTGTTTTTTCAAGGCAGATCTGTCTGAAAATCTTTTACAACATACATCACATTCATACGGGTTTTCTCCAGTGTGGATTCTTTTGTGTCTTTTAAAGGCAGATCTGTCTGAAAACTTTCTACAACAAACATCACATTCATATGGTTTTACCCCAGTGTGAATCCTTTTGTGCATACTTAGATTAGAATAGCTTTTATGACAAACATCACACTCATATAGTTTTTCACCGGTTTTGACATTTTTTTGCATATTTAGCTGAGAGGGAAACAAAAACCTTTTACAACAAATATCGCAGTCATATATCATTTATCCATAACATAAATTTCTAGGTGAATCTACCAGTGACATATCTGAAGCAATCCATGTATCCAGTTGATGTGGTTTTTCATCAGAAGGAATGAGTGTGTAAATGGAAATGCAAAAATGTGCGAACTACAAACACCACATTCAATTGTTCTTCTAAAGAATGAGTGATCTTATGTTGTTTTAGTGAAGTTGAGGTTGAAATCTATTTCCGATACCACATTCATATGTAATCTCAGCATTGAATATGATTACTCATAACCATGTCGAAACTGTGTAATATGATATTCCTATTATGCTGTTCCTTATATGCCATCACATTGTTAAGAATAGAAATGTTTGGCATTGAAGAAAAGTAATCTGTATTGAAATATTGTGACATGAAATCATGAGGTAATCTGAAAGAAGATAGAAGAGTCTACTGCTGCATTCCAAAAGTGATTCATCTTCGATCAAGAAACTATGCTGGTGTGTTTTTTTCAAGTTTTTTTGTTATCCATTCAATGTGTTGTCTTGAAGAAATTGAGTTGTCTGACGAAGATTCCTGAGCACCTGGTAATGGGAAATTATGACGTTAACATACTGATAAATTTTTATCAATATTTTACTACATGCAATATTTTTGGGCAATTGATTGGATTTTTATTTTTGATATATGGCGCAAGAATCTATATAGTCCTGAAGTGCCAATCATGTCCTCAAATAAAATATCTTATACGATAAATACAACATGACTGAAATCAATAACAAATACATATATAAAATCACAATATATATAATAGAGGAGCCAAATATTAACATTTGGAATTATTTTTCACACTTTATTTATTTAATCAAATATAGTAAAATCTTGATAAGTCATCACCTCATGTTATCGAAAAATTATGACAGCTTAAGCAAAATGATGATTCAAGTGAAATGCCGTTAGTTTCAATGTGTAATATTGTTAAAATCATATAAATTTGAAGTAATATAACATTTATTAAAATATGAATTAAAATTACAATATTAATAAAATTTATAGATTGCAAAAGAAAAAAAATTTAAATTTTTATCTTTTTTAGAGCTCTTATTACTTAACTTATTGTGTTAAAATATACTGGTATAGTTTGGTTTATATTATTTATACTAGTAATTTTTAATTTAGACTAATCAGAGCAACTGCTATATTAGTTAGCGCTTTTCTTCACATCATAACTACTGCACATCAATTATAAATATACATGAAAAATTTAATTTTAGTGCTTTAATTCTTTACCAGTAGTTCATGAAACTACAAGGTAATCTTGGTAAAATTTATCAAGGTAATCTTTCACATATACTAACTACAAGGTAACCTCAAATTTCACTTTGAGGGACTCCATGACGGAGGGCCCAGGGTAGGGAAAAGCACACATTAGACCTCAACTCTGGAAAAAAATTTCTGATTTTTCAATAAAGATAATTTGTTTAAATTTGAAGTCCCAAATTGGTGGGCTTATGCAGAAATCAGGTCTAGCTCGTCAGGTCGTTAGTCGGCAAATGAACTTCTCCAGCATAACTTTCGTTACTTGAACTGTTCCGTTTTGGTACATAAGGCTTTTATGGTGACTTTTAAACATATGGCCATGTTGTTAACAAGCTATTTTTTTTAAAGGAAGCCATAGAAATTATCTGTTCCTCTCTAAAACTTTTTCATGGTGAAGAGTTAACCGAAATTAGCGATGAGTAAACGAGAGTTTAATAACATTGTTGTCTATTAAAGCTGGACAGGCCTGAAGAAAAATGACGACTTATTAGGGTATGACGACTTAACAAGGTTTTACTGTATATGCATATTTCCTTCTTTTAGCCGAATATTTTTCATTTCTTAAGTTACTTTAATCCCTGGAGTTTCTAACAAAAATCAATCCTGACAAGCTTTTGTTATATTTTTGCCAATAGTAGGACCTGCTAGAAGATATAGAGTTTAAACTTGCACATATTCTCTAACTTTTTTCATCACTGATGGATTCACCTAGAAAGTTACGTGAAGTTGACAGTTGCTTGAATGAAATGCTTGCCGATTCCAGGAAAAATATACCCAAGTATCAATATTATCAATATCATGCCTATATTCAGGGAAAATATATCCATGTACACAATATTTCAACATGGATATATTTTTGCTGAAATCAGCAAGCATTTATTTTCTTTGAAGCAGCCAAACAGTTTGAGTAGGTTAATGGAGAAAATCTTCGCAAATTAGATTGTTTGTTATAAAATCCTTAATCAGCACACACATGTGCCTTTTTTAATTCAAATCATCAAAGTGAATGATAAAGAGGCAGTATAATGAATGTAAATGCATGTGAAAAGCAGTAAAATAAAAGAAAATGTCAATCATTATTTACCCTCAACCATTAAGGCATAAAATTTATGATTTTTCTTATTTTTCCTCTCTAGATGTTCTTTGTCCCTTTCAGTAGCTCAATAAGTAGGCCTATCTTGTCTGAGCACATCCTTGAGTTAGTGAACTTGTGTTATTCATGCTCACTTCCGCTTTATTGCAGTAGTATTCTATTTTCAGGGTGCCATGTTTTCATTTTCCAAAAAATTAGAAATTCACCTTCACGTGACCTCTTTCAAAGAAAGGTACATACACCACACAATAAAATATAATCATTAAATTTTTAATTTATGTGAAAAATTCCAATTAATATATGTTTTCCAAGATTAGTTTGTTGTGCTTAGATTTACACAGATATTCGGCAGAACCGAATATTCGTCCCATCTCTACTTTGAAGTGGTTCTTTTATATAGGAAAGTATCTACCGAAACTATTCTGGGAAGCTGCAAATAAACCATGAATTAGGGAAGGGAGCCAGAACTTTGCCACTGGACTTATCTCGTTGCCGAGATCTCTTCCAGCCCAGCTTAAGGGAAGGGAGCCACAAGTAACAAAAGTTTGAGAACCACTGCATCAGGGTTTAAGCTACGGTCGCATTTTTCGCAAAATGCGAAAGAAAATCGTAGAATGCGAAAAAAGTAGTAGCCACTTTTGCAAAAATGCGCAACAAGTAGACATCCAACCATCAATTATTACATTAGGGGTCATTCAACTATTACGTCAGCATCGGGGGGGGGGAGAGGGGGTTTCGGATTTGATGAGGGGGGGGGGTTGAAGGTTACTTACGTCATCAACCACCCTTTTTGAAGATATGAAATATTCTAAGCTGCCGACGAAATTTTACTGACAAGGGGTGGAGGGGGTCAGTGCTTGCTGACTTTTGCTGACAAGGGGGGAGGGGTCAAAAATGGCTAAAAATCTGCTGACGTTATACTTGAATGGCCCCTTAGGATCGTAGCATTTTGCTAAAGCTTCCCCCCCCCCCCTTTTCGCTTTTTTACGAAAGGAATTTTTTATCCAGCTTAAACCCTGCACTGCATTATATATATATATATATATATAAAATTCTTTTAGAACTATCAAAATACCCAGAAAAATAAGGCGTTTTGGAAAGACGTTTCATGTTATTAAGGCATATATACTATACAAACTCTGCACAAAACATTATTAGTGGTGTTATGCAGAGAAAAGGAACGTGCATTAGAATGAGTTTGACAAAATTTGCATTCTAAAATTACTGGAAGAGCTTTTCGAACAGTGATTCCCAATGTGGGCGTTAACATCCATTGGGGGGCGATGGAATGTTCCAGGGGGGGGCAGTAGAAGCTACGGATATAACATAGGATCCTATGGGTTGGATTGCATTGGGGGGGGGGGGAAGCCGGGAAGAAATTTCTGAAGGAGGAGGCAATGGGACAAAAAAGGTTGGGGAAAAAGGGTAGAAAGAAGAGGAAAACTTCTAAAACAAGAAAATGAAAATCAACATGGCTGAATTAAGCAACTTGCAAATAACTATGAATGATAAAAAACTTGAGTGCATCTTTTCAGTAGGAAAAATTATACTTAGGCCACATTTATGTTGTTGTTTTTTTTAAAAAAAACCGCATGGTTAAAACCAATGTAGTTTAAACCAAACAACCCTGACACACTAATTGAATTCATTTACATTCTCTCACCTGAAAATTTCAAGCTCAGGTTATATAAATCCAGCGTTTTAAAGAGTATTCTCAATCAAAGCTGAGCTAGCAGGACTTGATACACAAAAAAGCATTGCTTTGGACATTTAAGATGCAGCTTCAATCAGGGAAACCATAGCATTAAAAATGCTAGTAAATATGCCATATTCTAGTCAGACTTGGTTATTCTTACATTTGCACTGAGTAAGTTACAGGAGTTTCTCAAGCATCATATACAAGCCAGCATGGCTAAATTGAAGGGCATTTTGGTCCTATAATTCAGTATTTTGATTGCTAGATATATTCTAATGTTATGCACTATAAGGGCATTGCTTTAAAAATCAGTAATTATCCAGACCAGTGTTTCTCGATCCCTGGGCCCTGATATCATTCATACCAGGCCGCCACGAGTGATTATAGCCGCTTCCTTTTAATCGTTCATTTTCTGTTGGCCGTGTGTTTGACTGGGCTTTCAACTCACAAAAATGAATGAAACCGGGCTTGCAATGGTTGAGAACCACTGATCTGGATAATTTAATAACAGCAATCAACATTCCATAGGCCTTCACATGATGTAAAATAACTTTTTAAACACCTATCTTATTTATAAATGTGAAAGTATGTATGTTTGTTCTTTATACAAATCTCCAACTTTAGGCGGATCGTCCCCAAATTTTGCACATATACCAAACAGGACCGGGATTGAACCATAGGCTACTTTAAAAGTTCATCAGAGCTGGGCAACCGCCAGGCAACAATAGTTCCTGGACCCCAATAGTCACTTTCAGAATGTTTACTTCGGATGTCATGGTTCCCTAACAATGCGTTTAGGACAAAATTGTGTGAAATATCTTGCTTCCCGCTCCAAGCTAAGAAAGTTCGAAGTTTCCACTCATCTCGATAATCAATGAGCTTCAAGTGATGGCAAGGATCAGTTTGTCACATAGGCCTACTGTCAACAAGTGTGTGAGTTTCCGTTCATCTCGTGCACTAGCAAACCTAGCGGGTTCTTCAGGGTTAATCACTTAAGGATACGTCCATAGTGCACTGCTTTCCGATTAAACAGCAGCAGTTGCAAACAGTAAGGAGAATCCAGCAATTCTAGCTTGTGGTGGTTATAGTGCACCGTTTGCACAGGAGCGTCCGCCCGCATGATCAGTTGGCATCATGGAGATATCACGTGAGGATCCATTATGTATTTTGTCGATAACATAATATTTATCTTAAATCTAAACATGAAAGAACGGCGAACGTTCATGAAATGAATAGGACTCGTCTTCAGGGCCCGACTTTGACTTCATGGGGGAAATGGGATCCAGAAATTTTGCACCTGACATTTTGCTGCCCTGAATATATGAGTGGCAGACTGAGTGATGAAGTGATTAGGTAAGTGACCATATAAGTGTGAGTGACTGATCGTATTAGTGACTAAGTGTGTGCTATTGACTGTATGAGTGACCGTATAAATGACCGAGTGAGTGACTGTATGAGTGACCAGGTGAGTGACCACATAAAAGACAGAATGATTGACCAATTGAGTAACCGAGTGAGTGACCAAATGATTGACTAAGTAAGTGAGTATGAGTGACCAATCGAGTATGAGTGACCAAGTGATTGGCCGTATGAGTGATCAAGTGAGTCACCACATGATTAACTGAGTGGGTGACCTAACGAATGACCGAGTAATTGATCACAATAAGTGACCGAGTGATTGTCCAAGTGAGTGGCCGTTTGAATATGTAAGTGACTATACTTGAGTGAAATGAGCTAAAATCGCGTGAGCGACAAAGCCTGCTGGTCCTGATCCATATAGTTGTGCGAATGACCAAGTGATCGTCACCGGCTCCCGCCGTACACCGAATAAACTTCCGGCCCCGTATCCACAGCTTTCTTCATGCTTAAATATAAAAAAAAAAAAAACCTTGAAAACAACCCTGAAAAGGCTCGGGGGGGGGGGGGTAACTCGTTTTTTGCCAACCCTGCTCATAACTGACACGAAACTAAATTAAAAGAGAAATAACTGCTTACTTATCTTCTCGACGCTACTTTTCTTCCTAATATTGACTCCCTGAGCTGAGCCTCAAATTACATCAAATACAATACAATACAATAATAATTATACAGGGCTCTCGGCTACTAGGACCATACCCTGATCATGAGAAGAAATAGAGGAGAAAATTGACAGGAAAGAAGATGCTCGATCATAACAAGAACCATAAATAAAGTATTTTCACAAACAATGACAAAAACAAAAGCATTAATAATGCCTCATAGTCATAATTAAACAGATACTGAAAAAAATAAAAAAAAATTATAACAGTACAAAGTTACGAGTATGAAAATAACTGGAGAGGGAGGAGCAAAAAAAAAAAAAAAAAAAAAATTATATATATACATATGCACATGCAAATAAGTAACAAAAGGAACAGTAGCACGCATTAGCCGAAACACTACGAAAACAAAGAATCAAAATACAACAATAAATATTAAAATGAGATGTACCTTACATTCAATGAAAGAACCTTAATACTGCTGTCACATAATTCATTAGGAGCAATCAGGAGAAATAAGTAAAAAAAAAAAAAAAAAATATATATATATATATATATATATATATATATATATATATATATATATATATATATATATATATATATATATATATATATATAATAATAATAAAAAAAATACATCTGTTAAAAATAGCCCAGACTGATGGGAGGGAAAAAAAAAAAATTTAAACAAGATAACAATGAATTCTTTTCACTGAAAGCGGAAAGTAAAACAAGAGAGAAAGAGGGGGGGGGGGGGGAACATAAACATAAAGGCAACATTATCTACTTGATAACAATCGGGGGGGGGTGCTTAAAAAACCTTCTTTTTTTTTAATGTTCGACGTTTCCTTGCTCTTGCCGCGGGCGAGATGAGAGAATCGGTACAATCAATTTCACAAGAATTATTGGAACCAGGATCTTCATCAGATGGAAGGGGGTCATTAAAGTTTATACCTGAAAAAATACCTGAGGCCTCCATGGCCACATTTACACCTGAAGGTGGCATGCACGTGTTTTGGAGAGATGATTCAACTGAATTCACGATCACCGGTATCAAGGATCTAATAGAGTTATGAAGGGATTCTTGGAGACTGGAGGTAAGCTCCTTGAGAACGTTTTCACGAAGCGCATTTATTTCCTCATGTACCAGAGATATGATCTCAAGTTTCAAAGAGTTAATGTCCGACGACGTTGAAATATTAGCACGACCAGCATACGACGAATTATTTGATTTACACCTTGCGCGTGCGATATTTATAGGGACGTGGTTTTCAGCTTTATATTTGAGGACTTTAGCTTCAAAAATAAATGACGAACAATTCCGGTCAGTGGCTAAGTGTGAAGCTTTGCAGTTTATACAAGAAACTGAATTTTGACATAGCTCAAAGACATGGTCATCACCACCACACTTTTGACACAATTGAAGAGGGGCTCTACAAAACTTTTTTCGGTGCGAGTAACTAAAACATCTAGGGCATCTATTTGGATGATCGATGAAGCGACGGGGATGGAAAATCAAGAACCACAATTTTACCTCACTTGGTATACTTTTACCAAGAATCGTAACTAATACTGTGTGTAAGGGATTATTGTCTTTGATGAAACGACGAACACTGATAACATGGAGGTTTTCACCAAGAAGCTCTTCAGCAATCTCGCTGACTGGAATATCAGTAGGAACATTATTGAGCACAAACTTAGATGAGATGGATTCCGTAAGAAGGAAAGGTTTAACCGGAATATCAAATATATTCTCAATGTTTAAGAACTCCTTCGCAATTTGTGGATTACCTGCGGTGATAAGAAGCTCACCAGCACGTGTAAAGCGGATTTCATGAATATCTTTGGAATTAGAGATTTGGCCACATATAAATTTTTTCAGTTCAATAGGTCTTGTTTTCGGAACGGCTACCGAACCCGAAAATTTGATAGTATACAAACACGCAGGTTCAATAAGATCGATGATTTCAGCATCACAAATCGAGGACGACCAAACATTAGAAAGGCTGGGCACCTTACCTTTGTTGGCCGAAGAAAAGGAATCCGCCTTGGCAGAACACATGGTTTTCGGGAACTCTTTGGCACCTTCAACCATAGATCAAAATTACATCAAATAAAAACAATCTCTTTTACATAAAAATTCTTCTTCAATTATACAGGGCTTTATGCCTGAGGGTCATCCCCTGTTTGAGAAAGGGAAAAGAAAACTTCGAAGACAAAAAATAATGAAGTAATGGTGTTTTCCGTGAATAATACCATCTTTTCACACAAAAACGCCAATTGGGGCGAAAATTGCTGTAGGCTGCTACATAGGCGAAGATGGACTAGAAAGTCTGGGGGGAGGGGCACGATGATGTCAATTCATATATGCATATATACAAATACAACGCCACAACAGGCAAATTGCCCAACGAGGTGGCTGACTTAAGAACATCATGGATCCCCGAGCCATTTTTTGGAGGCCCTACCTACTACTGCTATATATATATATCTATATATATCTCAGTATTTAAAATGATAGTTATGGACGGCACAGAGGTATAATTTATCATCTTCCCTTCTCGAGAAAGGAATGAGACAAAATAAAGTGAAAACCACACACAAAAAAAACCGTATATGAAGAGGTCTTCAGCTATAGGAGACGATGCTACGCCACTTTTAAATGATTTGAAGTCCCTGGATGAGTGTGTGTAAAAAGAACCAAGCACCATATTTTTTCTTTCAAACCGAGTACAACTCAGGTATATCACCATCTATGGACGAAATAGTGAGATAGACCTAGTGAGTTGTGCAGGAAGTGTGAATGTGTGTGCACCTAACAACAGTCTGAGTGCGTATGTAGTGTTTGATTTTTCAGTGCTGCCATCTATATTTAAGAAGTGAGTGATGGTTATAATTGAATTTCATTTGTACTGTTTGTAGGTCTGTTGCTCTCTGTGGTGAACTTTTTTAAAGGGGAGATCGGCTCGCATTCGTGCCTTGAAGTTGGGAACCACAGAAAACCAACTTCTGCCGACCACTACTGTGGAGTGCGGCTCTCGCGAAGCGAGTCCGTCACAATGACCACTCGACCACCACCTGCCCTAGCAACCATCGAAAAACAAAACCAAACACAAAACAAGGAAAAAGAAAAGCGTTGCTCTGGGTGACAAAATTTTCAAAACATTCAATAACAACCTCAGGCTTGCCTGAAAAAAATTCCGACCAGCAGCTAATTCGAGGAAAGAGAGAATTGAAGGTCGAAAACCGTACATGAGAGAATGATACGAGAGAAAAGAAAATTAGAGGATGACTCAGGTACTCCGTATTGAATACAAAGAGGATTAAGCCGTGTTTTCCCAGGAGTATAATTTCTGCAGCGGGTAAACGCTGCTTGGTTAAAAACTTGAAATTCAGGTTTTTTTTGACCAGTCAGAGTTTTCACGCTGTACGCGCTGCAGAAACATGGCTTTAGTAACTTTCTCGATACGGTGGAGGTATTCATTAGTGTGTGGGGGGAGGGGGATCTGCTGCAAATAAGTTTGTAAAATATACCTTCCAACTTTCTACTCGAAAAGCGCGAGGAAAAATTCTTGCAGCAGTTGTGGAAGGAACGAAATTCAGGAATGAATAAGAAGAGGGCATTGCGAATATTTTCTTTGCAATGGCGGGAGTAGAGTGAGCGGATATCTTCCACGTAAAGGCTAGAAGGTGGTAAATTAACGGCAGAAGATGCAACGGAACGAACAACAAAAGAGTAGAGGAGGAAAAATAAAATGCGTCGCCAAGTTGGAGATAGTGGCCAACCACTGCAACTCTACCGAGTCCCGTGGTGTACGTTGGCGGGAAAGAAATGAATATATAGACTTGCCTTCCTTGAATATCCCTCCCTATTCACTTAAAACTACCTTCTTTCAAATTTGCATACTTACTCTCGAAAATTATAATCAGATCTAATTGTCATGAGATCCCTGGGAATTAAAGTTAATATATAAGGAGACGGGCACCAAAATCACTTTTTGAGTGCTTAGTGTCATCATATGGGTTAACCCGGCCCTGACGATAGGAAACTGTCTACTTCTTTACAAAACTGCATTTAAGAGAACTTTCAAGCAGCTTCTTTGCTGTAGTCTAACGGACGTATTCACAGGGTTTATATAACTGCAATCGCAGGTTAAAAAATCAGAGGATCGAAGCAGATTGGTAAAATTCGGGATTTTTTACCAATCCGTGACGATCTCTAATCCTCTAACCTGCGATTGCAGTTACACTATGTCGGTGAATACGGCCATAAGACAATTTTTTGGACTCACAGACGGCCAGGAAAAGTTGAACGCTCTTGCACTATCCACAACATTATGAGGACTTGTTATGCCCGACAACAACGCGGGCATATCACCATCTTTGAGACCACGAGGAGGGTTGACACTGCAGTGACGGAAAAAAAAAGTGATGTTCAGAATAATTTTTCCCGGGGCCTGTGAAGACACGGCTCGGGAGCCTCGAGTGCCGGGAAGGCCATGGCCCCCACATGCTAGTGCCGGGGCCCCCAGGCCAGGATTTTTTGCGGCCCCCCCCCCCTGAAAAATTTTGTGCACCTTCCTTGAGAAAAGATTATGGTGTATTTTTTTAGTAAAAAAAAAAGAAACCCCTTTCGGGAAGAAAAAAAAGTTGCATGCCGCCCCCCCCTCCCCCATGAGAAAATCCTTCATACGATACCGCATTTGTATATGCAGCAAAACATCACTACAACGATAATCGATAATATAAATACATCTACAATGATATTTTTTTTCAAATCTTGTTTGGAATTGCCTGGCTTAATGTTAAACTCTCAGTACAACGACATCATCTACTATGATAAACGCCTCTATAACCCGATATTTTTAGGAGAATTTTGAAATCGCTACCACATTATTTTTTATATTTTGTTCAAAATTGTTTTGAATTTAATTTCAACTTCGCCACTTGTTCTCGTTCTTTTGAAGACGTCTGATGACATCAATATTTTGCACTAAATGATCACCGAAAGCTAAAGTTATTTGTATTGCTGCACTCTGTGTACGACACAAAAGCGCTATGCGGTAAGCATCTTTACAGGGACAATACACATCTAAGTGAATTTTATAAATAAACTAATCAATTACAATTTTTTGTAACCAATAAATACATAAAAGCACATTTTACGATGATATTAACAATGCCGATATAGAAAAAAATAACATAAATTTGATCACACGTGAGGATAATGTTACCTCTTTAATCCCTCTACCACAATATTTTTTTTTTGGTCCGTAGAATATTGTTATATCGAGGTTTCACTGTCTAATTAAACTAAATAATAAAATATAATTGTGTGTGTGTGATAAATATTATCACATTTCGAGATATGATTATGTGATTTGTATATAATTTTACCCAATACAATAGAGCTCCCCTATGGGCCAGTTAAGAGAACGAATTAGTTAGGCGATATGGTTTTCCCATAGAAACTTGTGATTGCCATAGGCGTATTGCCATTTTCACGAGGGTGGGGAGTTACGTTCTTTTTTCCTGCAATAATTTTATAATAATTTTCCCTATAATCTCGGCTCTTGGGGGGGGGGAAGGGGGGTTAGCACCTTAAACCCCCTTTGCATATGCCAATGGCGATCGTGATCCTTGGTCGGCAGAGCCGCAACTGGGGGGGGGGGGGGGGGGAAGGACAAGCAGGTATCTTGCCCAGGGCCAGAAGAGTGCGCAAAATTCACCTTTTATAGCCTCTTCTTCAAAATTACAGGGGGGGGGGGATGTCAAAATATGTGCTTACCTCAGCTGATCAAGCATTTAGTTGCGGCCCTGATGGCTAGTGTTCAATGTCAAAGTCTCTCGATTAACGATAATACCTCTGTTATGGTATTTTTCTCCGTCCGCAGAATATCGTTATATCGAGATTTCACTGCAATTTTATCATGCATAATACTAGCTACAATAACCGGCGCTGCCCGTGTTTTCTTCATTTATTGGGAGGACTGGAAAGGTGACAAACCATTACAAAGGAATAAATATATAATACTGGCAGCATTAAAGAAGTGACAAGCCATTGTAAAAGCGCGTGTCAAACGCATTACTAGGGAACCACGGTAACCAAAGTAAACATGAAAGTGATTGTTGAGGCCCAGAAACCATTGTTGCCCGACGATTTTTCGTCTATCGGGTATCTGCCCTTCTCTGACGAACTTTTAAAGTAGCCTATCGTTCGATCCGGGCCCTGTTTGGAATATATCCAAATTTTGGCGACGATCGATCTAAAATTGTGGATTTGTATAGAGAACATACACACAGACAGAAAATCAACTATATATATAGATATATATGCACAGTATCAAATTTTTTCTCTCAGATAAGATATCCACACCGCATCTCTATAGTTTCGTTGTTCACCAAGCAAGCAAGTATACTCATACTACACCAAATGAAACTACTGTAGAATCTTTACACATGACGAACCAGTTTGAAACGTGTTTTACACAAAACAAAATTTCTATCCAAACGTTTAACTTCAATTTAGAACATCAAAGATTATTCCTATAACGCACGGGTTTTCAAACTGTGCGCCTTCTTTGTCATGGTGTGAGGTTTTCGAAAATATTCTTTGTTAAACAGCTCTGGAGAGCCGGTGGAGCTCGCGGATAAGCATTGAATAGGGGGAAAGAGCGCCTCAGGTGGAAACGCCCTGCTCTAACGTGAAGTTATTCCATGCAATGATTTTTTTGATAAAACGAAGCGATTCCGTTATGCCAGGCGATTCACAACAGGCGTGCAAAAATAATAAATAAATTTAGGGAATTAAAGAGTTAAAGTAATAATACTTTTTTTTTTTCAAACCGAGCACAACTCAGGTCTATCGCCATAGGCAATTTACTACCTAGTGAGTTGTGCCGGAAGTTAAGTGTGTGTACCTAACAGTTTGAGTGCGTGTCTAGTGTTGTGTACGATTTTTCAGTGCTGCCATCTATATCTCAGAAGTGAAGTGAGTGATGTGTAGTGACTGAATATTTGTACTGTTTGTAGGACTGTTGCTCTCTGTGGCGAGACTTTTTAACGGGGAGATCGGCTCGCATTTGCGTTTCGAAGTTGGGAACCACAGAAAACCAACTTCAGCCGACCACCACTGTGGTGACGGTGGGGCTCGAACCCGGGCATCAAATGATTAAATTTATAGACTTCTGTGAAGTGTGGTTCCTGCCAAAATCAGTAGCCAGAGTAACCGCCATTGTTGGAGATCACCGCTGCCACACGCTTCGGCATTGATTCAAAAAGACTTTGGATGTGTTCTTGGGGTACCGCAGACCAAGCAGCTTCCACGCGTTGCCAAAGTTGATCTGGTGTGGCAGCTGGGGATGTAATCTGGGTCAATCGTTCAGCAACCATGGACCACATGTTTTCTATCGGCGAAAGATCCGGAGAGCGAGCTGGCCAGGGAAGCAATTCAATCTGGCGATTGACGAAGAACCTTTGGACAATGCGTGCCACGTGTGGTCGCGCATTATCCTGTTGAAATATGGCTGTGGGCAAGCCCTGAAGGTAAGGAAGGACAACTGGCTCCAACACCTCGGAGATGTAGCGCTGGCTTTTTAAAGTACCGGCAATGCGTACTAGAGGAGTGCGAGAGTGATATCCAATACCGCCCCATACCATAATACCCGGTGCAGGACCAGTGTGGCGGTGCATAACGCAGCTGTTCAGCATCCTCTCTCCACGGTGTCTCCAGACTCGAATCCGACCATCGTGGTGTTGCAGACAGAAGCGTGACTCGTGAGTAAAGACAATTTCATTCCATTGTGCCGTCCACATCCTTCTTTCATCGCACCATTGGCGGCGGAGACGTCTGTGGTTCTGCGTCAAGGGTAGACGAAGCAATGGACGTCTTGCGGACAGACCACTCTGCTGTAAACGGCGTCGAATGGTACGCGCAGACACTGGATGATGCGGTACAGACTGAATGTGCTGTGCTATGGTTCGTGATGTGGCTGAGCGATCCGTCACTGCCATACGCCTGTCATCACGTGAAGTGGTGCACTGAGGTGGATGCGATCGAACACGTCGGTCCGTCGTACCCTCCTGCATCCAACGATCACATATCCGCATTACAGTTGTTTGGTTTCGTCCAACACGACTACCGATTTCCCTGAAAGATAATCCACAATCTCGGTAGGCCACTATCCTTCCTCTGTCGAACTCGGATACTTGATCAAAAGATGATCGTTTTTTTGAAAAAACCACAAGAAAAACACAATTGCCGTACTTCGAATCGTCCAAATCTCCAAGCCTTAAATAGCGCTTTGAAGTGGCGCCACAGGCGCGCGTGATGTGCGTCTGCGCTGAAATTCTGATCATTTGCATATCTCACCTCCGCTAATGCATGTTGTAAATTTCATATTATTTACATGCTTCCTTCAGGGTGTTGCATTTACGGTGGCCAGCAGTGTATTTATGTTCACTTCATCTATTCAACTGAGCAACTTTACAATTCTGTTACAGTCGTTTATACGACGTTCAAAAGGCCGAGTCAAAACGTTTTATGTATAAGTCGAAGTGAATAACAGCCTTTTTAAAAAATTATTCCCCCCTCCCCCCACACATATAAAATGTTATAAAATTTTATGTGCATTCCAATTCTGTTCTAAAAAAATATTTCATACTTCAGAGGAAATTAAATCACATTTCAAATCAGTTAAAGAAATAAAATTTAGCACAACACACATTACCTTTGGGACACGACATTGGGTACAACAAAATCTTCTCGACTTGCAAAAATTTCCTCATCTTGGACTTTTTTTTTTGGCAGTAAAGGATTTTCAATCAGGAGCTTGCTCTTTGGTTGTTTCTCTACTTTATATTCGTTTCAAAAAGTTGAAACGAACATGTTCAATTGTTTTGCAAGCAGGGCCGTCATTTCAACATTCTCCGGGGGGGTCAAAACACATGTACTCAATATATGTATATATATATATACCATTTTTAATGTATGTTCAAAAGCCGGGGGGGGGGGCTTTTGTTCCCCCCCCCCTAAATGACGGGCCTGTTTGCAAGATGAACTTTCGTTATCAATTTAAAATTCTTGTTAAATTCTTCCAAAATTTCCAGTTTTTTTAGAGAGAGAGTTTTTTTGTTTTTCCGACTTTACGAACGACGAATTTGACAGTCAGCAAGCAGTGCCGTCTGAGCGCAATGGACCCACCCGAGCACGGCCCGGGGGCCCTCACAAAAATGGGAAGTAATTGAAATTTTCGAGAATTCTCTAGGTTGGGCCTCGGAAAAATCAATTGGCCCGGAGGCCCATGATGCTCTTAAGACGGTCCTGTCAGCAAGCAAAGCACCACATCGAAAGAAAGTTCTACAGGAAATGATCGATAGAATTTACTGTGCATGTGTACCTATTTTCGGCAGACCTGCACCCCCCCCCCCAAATGCTTACAGTAGATTTTCTCACCCTCTCGGGATAACGTTGAAAACATAGGAAGAGAAAAAATTCTGAAAGGTCATATGGCCGTCAAAACAATTGAAACCCATTTCTTCGGGACTCTCCACATCTGCGTATTCTCAGAAAGAGGCAATAAACAAATCACCTAACTGTCCACTCTAAATGGTCATCAGCCATCTCACTGGCAATTTTCGTATACGTCAGCAATCACCCTAAAATTTATGTCTTTTGCGGTGACAATATGCTAGAACTGTTGCAGCAACGCTTTTTCACTGCATACAAAAATTTTGTGCGCATTTGATGGATATAAATTACGTTTTTCTCTTTTCAAAAGTTTCCGAGTTTTAGTCGAAGTGAAAACGTCGAATAATTGAGGTTTTACGTTAAATAAATGAATGAAATATTTTAACATTAAAATGTATTTGTTGTATTGTTGTTTAAAATGTATTGTTACCAATTGCTACCAAAGTTAAACGTTGTATAAACATGAAAGTCGTATAACTGAGTGACGTATGAACGAGGTTACTCTGTAATTTGAGATATGCCCTATTAAAAATAATCGTTTTTAAACTTTATGAAACACAATTCAACAAACATCGCAACTGGCCTCGATGCAGGGCCAAACTCTTCTGACATAGATTTATTATAGTTAACTCTTAATGCTCAAAATAAAAATTTAAAAATTCAAATTTTCAGCTTTGCTTACCGTTCTTTTGGGCTAGAACCGTAGGATTCATCCACGTGGGGAAAAAAATCAATCCTTTATGTACGCAAACTCGTTCAACTATTTTACTAGAAGATTTCGAACAACTGTATTTTTGCAGACGCGAACCGTAAATATTTTTCTGTTCAACAATATCGTCTGTGAATTGAAGTTTTGAGGGGAGATGTGTCCTCACTCAAGACAGTACAGCGAATAAAAAAGGCCGATGCGGAATGTAGCCTTTTTTTTCAGAAGCAAGGAAAAAAACCCCCTTGATTTGTTCGGACTGGGAGAGGGGTTACTAGAGGGGCCGTGAGCGAAATCACGTGATTCAGTACACACGTCATTACAGCCATTCCATACAATACTTTTTGCGGGAAAACGCTTTAAACGAGAAATCTCGATGAGTATCAGTAATAAGAGTTAGCACCAGAGAGTCGCAGGACCCAAGGAGGAAAAAGTAATGCGGGATCCACTGTATACAAAAGCTTGCAGCAAAGCTGTCTCAGTATCGTAACCCGCCCCACGAGAGTGGGGCTG
Organism: Pholcus phalangioides; assembly: GCF_987345545.1. NCBI lineage: Eukaryota > Metazoa > Arthropoda > Arachnida > Araneae > Pholcidae > Pholcus > Pholcus phalangioides. Next base: position 5,262,983 of record NW_028301617.1, on the reverse strand, counting down.
GCGGAGCTTCAGGTCTGGGGCCTGGACCATTCTTGTCATTTTTTGTCTTTTTTCCACACTATTAGTTCACTATAGAGGGGGTCTGCTGAAGAGCGCAGCCTACGGGCCCCTGTTCCAGGATGTTGGGGGTGGGGGGGTTCATGCGCTTTATCGGCAACCAGAGGCAATTTCACTGTGGAATACGACGTCTGTTTACTCCAGTTTTCATTCTATCCAGACATTATGGCCTTCTACGAACTGAAACAGCAGGGGTCGCGCGGTAGCCCTGTAGGTCCCTACACACGCTAGACGACTAGATAAGGATTATTCTAGTGGCTATAGCCCTGAGGACACACAAAATGCTGGTGTCCTTGACGTCTCAGTAGCCATGACCATCACAATGTCTTTTCCTCCTTCCTAGGAGAACGACTGCCCTGAGAGCCGGGGGGGGGGGGGGGCCTTGTACAATGTTCTTTTCTTCGTTTCCGGTTTTTTTTCGTTTACTTGTACATGTGTATATTTAAAAAAAATTTCAATGAGATCTAAGGTACGTAGTTCAAGATATCCGTCCATACGAGTACAAATTGATATGATTGATATTAAAGAGTCCTGTCTATTTTCCTATGGGATATACAGCCCTGTATCTGAAAGAAAAAAAATCAAAAAGTTCTTTCCACGGGCCCCCCCGACTCCCGGGCTGGAGCCCTGTCAGCCCCCCCCCCACATGTGGGGGCCATGGGGAAGGCCTCATAGCAATTTGATCTGGTTAAAATTTTAAGAGAGTGAGTATCAGGGTTTAAGTTACGGTCGTATTTTTCGCAAAATGTGAAAGAAAATCTTAGAATACGAAAGTAGTAGTCACGCCACTTTCACAAAAATGCGTACAAGAGGAACGCAACGAGAAGACATCCAACCACAAATCACCAACATTGTAGCATTTTGCTGAAGCTTTTCCCCCATTTTCGATTTTCTGCTAAAAGAATTTTTTATCTGGCTTAAACCCTGGTGAGTATGCAAATTGTGTGATAGGCAGGTACATAGGCGTACGCAGAATTTTCTCCAGGAGGGAGGGGCTCAGTTTTTTTTCTTCTCAAGGGGGGGTTTTCAATTTTTTTTCCTTCTCAATGAGGGTTTTTACGTTTTTTCCTGCAAAATAAGACCATAATCTTGGCTTGGGGGAAAAGGAGTTAGAACCCAAAAATCCACCCCTTGCGTATGCCAATGGGCAGGTATATGTATATAACAGTAGGGGACCTCAGCAAAATTTGTTTTACCTGGAGGAGGGCTATATGCACTTGCATGTCTATGCAATGAGATTCGTTGTTAAAGGTTGTCAAAAACTTTTTCGTCCACTAAGATTTTTGCACACTTTGGACACATTAATTCTTATTTTCCAAAACAAATTGTAATCATGTTGTTTGTATTACACTTACCACAAATTCTATTCATGCTAAAAAATTCCACTATTTATATAAAAAAAAACAACACTGAGAATTTTATTTTTACTACAAAGTCAAAAATGTAACGAATGCTTAACTACTGTGTCAACTAATCTTTTTTGCCAGTTTTCTTGTGTCAGTTGTTAACTCATCTCAAATGATACTCACAGAACAAATTAAATATATAATACAGACTGCAAAATAAATTCAAGTGAATTTTTGCCTCATTGGTTTTTTTAATCTGTAGCTTTTGCTGCGCATCGAGCATTTGAAGCAGCAGGCATCTCAAAGCATTAAAATGGTGAATAAAGTGAGCAAAACATGATGGCAATATTAAAAAATGATTATATTATTGAACATTGAGGCTATTTTAATGAATCTGAATGGTATTGGATTTGAGGACAAAATAATTTCATCAAAATTCATACTTCACAATCTTTAAACAAGTTTTTCTCAAAACAACACCTTTTGTCATTGTGGCACGATATCTCATGAACTATATTTCATAAAATTTGTTGTCTGGTATTTGTATCTTGCCCAGGCATATAAAATGAACTAGAATGGTTGACATATATTTAAGTTTTTATTTAAATTTTGAAAAATTTCATAAAATTCGAATTCTGATTTTTTTTTTAAATATTTTAACTTCACATATCTTAAAAAAGGCCAGTTAATTGCATTAAAAAACATTTTAGGACATTAAGCAATGTTTTTCACACAGGAATTCAAATTTGGGCAGATGAAATCACATGCTCAGTGGTGGTGTGTATGATCAATTTTTAACTTTTGATTGTAAGCAAAAACAAACAAAAAAATATTTTGCAAATTTGATGCATGTACATGAAACTACACAAACTTTAAATGTGACCCTTAAAAATTTGAAAAAATTGGGTGAATCAGCAATTTTTAAATATACAGGATGAATTTGACCTATTCGGTCAAATGAAAGGGGGGTGATAGACAAGCCCAAGTTGTATTATGAAACGCCCCCCCCCCCCCTACCTCAACCCTGTCCTATTTCAAACTGTTTTTGAGTTATGGTGGATAATCGATTATTACGAAAAAAAAATGTGTCAATTCTTAAAAAAATGTATTTGTGAAGTTTCTAAGAGACCTACACCAAAACTAAGCACATATTTGGAAAGAACGGGAAAAAATTATATAAGATCACATAATTTTTATTGAAATATCTGAATGTGTTGGCAAGCTACAAGCACTGAAAAATTGGTGAAGTTCAAAATCGAATTTTCGCTAAAATTTGTTTCCAATTATGTAAATACCCTTCTGGCCATAATCAGACAAATTTAACAAAAACTTGTCCATTGCATCAGCTTTTGAAAGAGCCTACAATAAACCGTATCAGCGTTCTGGTTCTGGAAAAATTCAGTCTTTTGTCTGCAATACAGTACTGTTTATTGAGTAGATATTCAATGAAAATTTGGAACAGTCAGTTACAGATGTTGTTGAAAATTTGATTTGCAAAAAAAATCCTATAAAGTGACTACCTCTGTCTACAGGATATTTGTATTTAATGGCAAGCTTCAAGCGCTGAGAGATGAGAAAAATCAAATCGTCGCCAAAACCTACTAAAATTACTATTACTTTGACGAACACAGATTTCGGTGATGTATTGCAAAGGACTGAATTTCTCCTAAACTAGATCGCCGATATGATTTATTATACTCTTTTGAAAGCTGGTACAATGCACAAATTTTTGGTAAATTTGACAGATTGTAGCTAGAAGGATGTTTGCGAAATTAGTGATGAAAAAGTTTGGTGACAATTCAAGTTTGAACTTTCCCAATCTTTCAGTGCCTACAGGATTGTTTTTGTTCTTTTCAAATCTCAGTTTGCATATAGGTCTCTCAGAAACTTCACAAATGCAGGTTTTTTAGACACAATTTTTTCCTAATTGATTATCCACCATAACTCGAAAACAGTTTAAGATAGGACAAGGTGGGTGGGATGTTTCATGATCCACTTGGGCTTGTCTATCACCTTCATTCATTTGGCTGAATAGATCAAATTCACCCTGTATACTACATTTTTCTGCATTTTCAGAATTTCACTGGTCCCTGCTGTAATGAAATAAACACTCGTGTTATTCCCAGACTGTAATTTAGCAATTATATATGTAGAAAACTTTCGGCCAATAAAGATTTTCTAGTTGCCTTTGCGGCCTGGAATTTGTCATGCGATGGTATACTAAATACATTAAAAAAAATTGTTCTCACTCAAAATAATATGCAAACCATGTTAAGGTGATTTTAAGTTTGAAAGAAATTTGGTCAAAAATTACTTTGTGGCCCAAATGATTTATTGTTCTCGTGATCCTGAACAAGAGAAAGTGTGATTTTTTTTAGATTCTTCTGACGTTGGCTTCGCGAATCTTTGTTTTCTAGGTGCTTTCTTTACCGATATGAACCTTCTTTGTCATTCAATGTTCTTATTTGTTGGTATTTTACCTGAGTGGCCAATTGATGATTCTGTAGGCCTACTTTGGGATCTCGTTGCATGAATGATGGGTTGTATCTTTTTCAATTGCTTAAAAAATAACTGCTTCACTATGATTTTTTAAATCCCTCAACTGATTTTCTAAATGTTCTCTTATCTTGCTTTTCATATTTTAAAAAGATTGTTCACTTTGTGATGAGCTTCTGGGGTTATCACTAACTAAACTTCTCATAATACCTTCTTTTTCACTGTCTTCCACGATAGTCAATTCTGACACTTCTGTGCTTGCAGGAATCGGATATTTTGTGCAAGCCAAATGAATATGCTTGCACACATTCCACTTGACACAATAATCTATGCGTGTGCAGCTGTATTGATGGATGCATAATTTCATTGGCGGCACAGAATTTTGCAGTTGCAATTGACTGCATTTTCTTGGATTAAATAACCTGACCCATCAGATGAATTGATTCCCTACCCATTATCAGTTTTCAGAAGTTCCGAAGAAAAAGACTCAATTTATGCCTCTTTCTTAGGAACTTCACCTTACTTGACAGTTTTCCCTTGTGGTAAGCAATCAACCTATCAAATAATTTATCCCTCATAAATTTCATTACCACCACTATTGTTTTATCAAGTCTTTTCACATGTTTACCCTTCAGGTAAATATTCTTGATAGTCCGGTCCATGCTCTCCACGTGCATGTTGGTGTTGAGGCCTGCATTTATTCTGTAACAAAATGCCCATGATTGGGGATTGTTCACATAATATCTGGAAAAATAAGTTCCAAATGATTCTGTTTCTGTATCATTTAGAAAGCATTCAATCGCTTTCTGAAGTATAATGACAAAACTGTCTTCATCTGTTTCATAAAGAAGGGTTCTCAAAACTCTATATGCTTCTGCCTGCTTTTCTAAATTTTTTATTTTGCACAAATTTTTTCGCCATGCTCTATCAACATGCCAGCAGCAAAAGAGGCGTCTGTTAGGAGTGTCTATTTACACAATCCAAGCATTGCAAAAATTGTCTGCCATGTCTGTCTGTACCAGCTTTCATTCTATAATGTGGGGAAATTTTTTTTAATGCTGTTTGATACCATAAAAGCACATTGAAAGCCTTGGCGCAAATCGTCTAGGTCCATGAGCGTTGTAAATTGGTAACCATATTCGTTTATCCCATGCTGCCTATGGTTACACAATCTGATGCAAATTTTTAAAAAATCTCCAGCTGTCTCTCATTTATTATAATAAGCATGAAATCCTCTGCGTCCAATACAGCATGTGTGGTACCTCGTGCCTTTAAAAAACAAAACAGCTTTTTTATTTCACCCGACTGTACCAAAGTCACAAGTCAGCAAAGTTTTCATTGTCAATTTCTCCAACAGCTGAAGGGCGGGATAGTTTAATGTGTTTACTCAAATACAAACCAGTTGAAAAATTCTTCTAGCAGACAGAACAAGTTTTCTTCACAGAGGGCTCTGGAGCTGAAAAGGGCATTTTGAGTGACGAAAGACATAAGTAGTGTTTAGCAAGAGAAAGAGCCATAAAATCTTTGAGAATAAGAAAATTACAACTATTGATTATGCAATATTGATACAAAAAAATACAATTACAGGAAAATACATTCAATATAAGAAAAATAATTACAGAAAAATACACTTAATATAAGAAAAATAATTACAGAAAAATACACTTAATATAATAAAATGATGACACAGGAAATATATAATTACAGTAAAATATACTTAATCTAGGAATATTACACTTGACATAGAAAAAATATCTAAAAATATAAATACTAAACCTAAAAAATATTTAAAAAATGGAAAAATAAAGTTAAAACATTAAATATATAAAAAAAATAATAAACACTATAAATACAAGAAAAATTGACCAAATGAACAAAAAAAAAGAAAATGAATGAAAAAAATTTATGAAAGTGAGCCCTAACTGATGTACTAATGAAATAAATGATGTTGGGTTGTGATGTCACCAAATGCACATGCGCATTATATCATGGCCCAAAGTTCCGAATTCCAAACAGGTTATGAAGTCTCCCGCATGAAATCATGAGAGGGTGTTGCTTCCTTAAGTTTAAGGCCTGCTGTTGTCAGCAGCCTTCGCGTTGAATGATAATCACAATGTCTTTTCTTCCTTCCTCGGAGAACTCCAAGAGCTGTGCCTTGTAAATTATTTTTTTCTTCCTTCCCATTATTTTTTCAGGTAATTTGTACATATGTATTGTTAAAAAAAATTTGCAATAAAAAGAATGGAAATACTTAGTTAATGCTGAAACGCATACAAATTGATACGATTGATGTTAAAATGTCCTGTTTTCTCCAATGGAACATATCTGAAAGGAAATAAAATAGAAAAGTTCATCCTACAGGCCCTCTTGACTCTCGGGCCCCAGGGCTGGGGACCTGCCAGCCCCTCCCCCATGACCTTCCCTATATTTAACCAAGAGGGATGCAAAAACTTTTCAACACAAATGTGTTCCTCTAAAGGGAACACTTTTGTGTTTATCTCCAAAGCAGAATATGCAGAAATCTGTGACGTATGTTGCAGAACAATCAGTGCTACTGCAGAATAACCTGGAAGAATTTTAAGGAAGCTGTAAAAAACACTACTATGGGAATTTATACTACTACTAACTATACATGCACTATGTACATATTGTTCTACAGAATTTCTAACAAATTGGCTGCACACTGGAATAAGTGTCCCTAACATAGTTATGTTGTCTGAATCACATGCTTGTTTAGTGTTCCTGTTGGTGCTGTCATCTGCCCTCCATATTTCAAAATGAAGATGGTAATTTTTTGTATCTTTACGTTATGTTCCTGTTTTAGGTCAGCTGCTCCCTTTGCACACACTTTTTAAAATGAGATACTGGCTCGCAACCATCATTTGAAATTGGGAACTGCAGAAAACCGAACTTCAGCCAATCACCACTGTGTCAACAATGTTCTAACCTGGATCCCTGTTATGAGTCCAGTGCGATGCCCACATGACTGCCTAGCGGGGGAATTTATACTGCAGAATATTTCGGCAGATAAATGCTGAGGAGGGCTTACTGCAGAACAATGCAAATTGCGCTTTAGGAGTGTTTATTAAGAGATTTCAAAAAATCATCAACGCAAACATCACACTTGAATGTTTCTTCGTTATGACCTTTTTGCTACTATCAAGTTGAAATTATAGAAAAAGTTTCACTACATACTCATATGAATTTTCTCCAAAATGAAAAAAATTCTTTCATCTTAAATGTGAAGAGATTTCGGAGAATATTTTTCCTCAAACTAGCACTGTTTTCCTTCAGAGTGGATCTTTTTATGTCTTGTCAAGATAGAACTATCAGTAAATTTTTTTAAACAAATATCACATTCATACGGTTTATCTCCAGTGTGGATCTTTTTGTGCTTATCCAAGTAAGACTTGGTTGAATATATTTTACCACAAACATTGCATTCATATTGATTGTCTATATTGTGGATCCTTTTGTGTTTACTCAAGTAAGAGAATAGTGAAAACCTTTTATGACAGACACCACATTCATATTGTTTCTCTTCAGTGTGTGTTCTTCTATGTGTATTCAAGCTAAAGCATGTGGAAAACTTTTTACAACAAATATCACATTCATACGGTTTCTCTCCAGTGTGGATCCTTTTGTGTTTTGCTAAGATATAGTTTTCAGTAAACCTCTCAAGACAGATATCACATTTAAATGGTTTTTCCCCAGTGTGGACTTTTTTGTGTTTACCCAAGTAAGCTTTGGTTGAATATATTTTACTACAAATATTACATTCATATCGGTTTTCTTCAATGTGGATACTTTTGTGTTTATTTAAGGAAGACAATAGCCAAAAGCTTTTATGACAGACATTGCACTCATGTTGTTTCTCGCCAGTGTGGATTATTTTATGTGTTTTCATGATAGACTTGTCCGTAAATGTTTTGCAACAAACATCACATTCATATGGTTTTTCTCCAGTGTGGATCCTTTTATGTCTTGCCAAGACAGAGTTCATTGAAAACTTTTTAAAACAAATATCACATTTGTATGGTTTTTCTCCAGTGTGGATCCTCCTGTGTGTTATCAAATTAGAGCTGTTTGAAAACCTTTTACAACAAACATCACATTCATATGGGTTTTCTCCAGTATGGATTCTTTTATGTTTTTTTAAAGTAGATCTGTCTAAAAACCTTTTACAACAAATGTCACATTCATGTGGTTTTTCTCCAGTGTGGACCTTTTTGTGTTTTTTCAACTCAGAGTTAGTTATAAACATTGAACCACAAGCATCACACTCATATGGTTTTACCCCAGTATGGATCCTTTTGTGCATACTTAGATTAGAGGAATGCGAGAAAGTTCTATGACACACACCGCACTCATATGGTTTTTCACCAGTGTGGACATTTTTGTGCATATTTAGCACAGAGGGAAACAAAAACCTTTTACCACAAACATCACAGTCGTATGGCATTTCTCCACAACGTAACTTTCTAGGTGAATCCATCAGTGACATACCTGAAGAAATGCACAAATCTAGTTGATGTGGTTTTTCATCAGAAGGAATGGGAGTGTGTAAATAGAAATGCAAACACCACATTCGATTGTTCTTCTGCAGAATGAGTAATGTTATGTTGTTTCAATTAAGTTGAGAGTGAAATCTGTTTCCGATACCACATTCATATGTATTCTCCCCATTGTGAATGTGATTACGTATAACCATGTTGAAACTGCATATTATAACACTTCCATTATGCAGTTCCTTATATGCCATTGTATTGTTAAGGATAGAAATGTTTGGCACTGAAGAAAAGTCATCCATATTAAAATATTGTGACATGAAATTACAAGGTAATCTGAAAGATGATGGAAGATTCTACTTCTATATTCTGAAAGCAGTTCATCCTCAATCAAGAAACTGTGCTGGTGATTCACTTTCTTTATGCATTCTATGTATTGCCTTGAAGAAAAATTGACTTGTCCAATGATGTTTTCCAAGTACCTGTTAATGGGAAAATAACTGATAAATTTATCAATATTTTAGTTTTTGGGTGATTGATTAGATTTTCATTTTTAATGGTGCAAGGATCTACTGTATATGGCGATGTGTGTGTCAATCATTCATTAAATTAAAAAAAAAAATTCTTATATAACAGATACATATATAAAAATAGCAATCATATAAAAAATAAATAAAAAAATAAAAGAACTGAATACTAACATTCAGAGTAGTTTATTATGCTTCATTTTTTTCCCCCTTTTCAGACTTTCTCCCTGAATTTTATCAAATATTTGCATAGTTCCATCTTTTCAAGAAATATTTTTAATTTCCCTGAGTTTCCCAGTTGCTTGTAATCCTGAAGATTCTGCTTTAAATCCATACCGACAAAGAGAGCTTTTGCTATATTTTTGCCAGGGGTAAAACCTGCTTGAATATAGAGAATGTAAACTTTTACACATTGATGAAAAAATTTGGAGAATTTTTACAAAGGCACAATATTTCAGCATGGATATATTTTTCCTAGAAGTAAAAAGCATTTCTTTCAAGGAGCCAAATTTTTTGAGAAAGTAAATGAAGAAAACAAGGAAACATCTATTTTCTGGATATTACGCTGAGGTGAACACTGAAAGAAAAGTCATCTTGTCACCGCCGGGACTCGAACCAGGTCCTCTTGCATGCTGGGCGAGCATGCTACCATCTACACCACTGAAGACACGACCCTGCCTTCCTTATTTCGTGCACTGTGGCGTGAGGCACTGAAATAGAGACATTAGTAGCCTCTCAACTTTAGGAAATGGGCCCCAGGTGGGATGGTTTAGAGAGAGATAGATGGCTTTTTCCCAGCCCACGATATCCAGGATTTTCTTTCGAAGTTCACCTCAGCATAATATCCAGAAAATAAATGTTTCCTTGATATCTTGGGCTGAGAAAAAGCTATCTCTCTCTAAATGAAGAAAATCTTTGTAAATTAGCTTGCTTGTTATAAAATCCTTAATCAGCACGCACATGCCTTTCTTATTTTTAATTCAAATCATCAAAGTGAATGATAAAGAGGCGGTACAGGGGTGGGAAGTGACTAAGTCCATTTCGGAGCAGCTTTGGAGCAGCAAAATTCAGGATTTGGAGCAGTTTTGGAGCAGCAAATTCGGGATTTGGAGCAGCAAATATGAGATTCGGAGCAGCAAATATGAGATTCGGAGCAGATATTTATAAATTGGAACAGTGAAATTAACAAGAATATTTTCGTTAACCCTCAACCCTTTTCAAAATAAACTGCACTGTCTTTTGTTATCAAACATCTTTTCGTCAGCTTGATTTTTGTGTTTTAGGCTTTTGACACCTTGTTTGAAAGAGCGGCTATCATAAAATTTTTTGCACCCGTCTATTTAAGATGATTTTTGCTTACTGTGGGCACTATTTGCTGCCTTGAACAGCAGCACTTCAAATGAGCTAAAAAAATTTTATAAGTTTTTAATTTTTTTATACTTGGAAAGAAATTGTTGCAAAATGGGAGAGAATTTCGGAACAATCAACTCGATGTTTGGCGATTCAGCACTCATTATCTGGCGAGATTGGCGATCTGACACTCGCTATTTGGCGAGATTGACTATTTAACGCTCGTTATTCGGCAAAGTTTCTAAACTAACATCCGTAATTCGGCGGACATGCGCTTTTTACTCCCGGAATGAAAATTTTTTTCACGAAACATCGGGATTTAACACAATGACAATCGACTACAGTAATTTCTGCTGCTTCCAGTGACGACTTTTTTTTTTAAACGGAAACACTCGAATTTGCACTTTAAAGCTGAAAGGCATTGCAAACCATCTTCAGTTCCATGATCACGGACAATATCGGGGTTTCGCGATGGAAAGCCCGATCAGGGGCCGATAGTTTAAGTATAGTGGAATAAAACACGCTCTTCTCTCTCGTAAAGAAACGTTTCGTGGCTAGCAGGAACAAAATTTTTTTGGCGTCCTCTCCGAAATTCCGGGCATACTGAAGCAAAATTCGCTATTTGGCGCAGAAAAATGCGAAAATACGCTATTGGAGCAGGATGGCGCAAGATATTAGTTTTGGCGCAGTGCGGCGCAATTGGCGCAGAGTTCCCACCCCTGGGCGGTATAATGAATATAAATGTGTCGACAAAACAGTATTAGTTTTAGGTGCTTTATCGCAGAACTGTGAGTACAAAAAATTCAGTTTCATTGGTTCAGACAAATTTAGTCAAAAGAAGTTGGTTTTTTTCTATTGAACGCTAACTTAAGCTGAGATTATAACTTTTTCTCCGAATGTTATATATAGAAAACACAGCACCATTTTCAACTGAAAGTATCAAACATATCATACATTAAGGTAAATACACCACTATAGTGGGTCACTTAAGAACATTTAATTCATTATACAGTAGTCTCTCACTTATACGTTGGTGCAAGGGAACAAGAAAAAAAAGACGAATAATTAAGAACGTAAGTGAAAATTAAGAAAAATGCATTCAAAAAATATCTATTACATGAAAATTGACAGAGGAAAGTACATTAAATTTTAATATATGTATACTGGTTTCATTCTCTGAACATAAGACTATTTTTTCATCAAAATCATATAACGCAACTGAAAATCTGATATTGTTTCTGTTGCCACCTATCCTGGAGAGAGCCACCTTTTTGATTAATGCCAGGACCACATTGGCCAGTCAAGGCTGGCCCAATATGTTCCAATGTTGGTTATGGCCAAGTAGTATGGCCGCTCCACCATTGGCAAAGATTGTCAAATATTGGAGGCTCAAAGATATTGGAAGGCTGGTCTAACAGAACAACCAATACCTTCCAGCTTCTAACCCAAGTCAAAAGTGCCACCTTCTTTCCTGCTCTTCCAATTAGTCTAGCCACACATTGGTCAAAGAATGCCAATAGTCACAACTAGAGATGTAAAATTCTCAAGAATAATCTTTAGGAGAATATTCTCATCTAGGAATTTCTATTATAATTAACTTGAGAATATTCTTATAAGTTCTTGATGGGAATATTCTCTTGTTATTTTTAATATAGATATATATATAATATCCTTGAGAATATTCTCTGGAAGGAGAATAATATAATTTTATAAATTACTGGGGAATATTATAGAAACTTAAATATTATCAATAACTTAAGTTATTAATAATAGTCCTTCCAGACTTGAATATTCTCCTTGATGAGAATATTCTCCAGTTACACAAGTCCTTCCATAGAGTATTCTCAAGAATATATATAATAACATGTATTATAATAAATCCTCTGTAAATAACTTGAGAATAAATCTCATCATTTTTGATAAGAATATTCTATGTCCTCGTCGCTTTTCCCATCAAGGAGATGGGAATACTAAAGTTTGTAGCCTACAACATTAAAGTTTGAAAGCAAGAAAATTAAACCACCATGAGGCTGAATTGCATAACTTGCAAAGAAATGCGAGTGATACAGAATTTAAGTGTGTGTGCGCATTGAAGAAAATAACAGTTCTGTATCTTCGAATGAAGGTGACTATATAAGAATAGCTTCCTTTGTCAATCAACTTTGGTTTACGTTTTTGTTTTTAACTTATTTTTGAAAATTTATCTAATTTTGAAATAATTTTTTAAGGTTTGAATCTAGAGGTTTCTAAAATATTCATAACCAAACTTTTAAAACCTCTCATCACGTGACTGAGAGAATATTCTGAGAACATTCTCAAACTAAAAGTTTTCCTTATGAGGTGATGCCAAAAATTTCTTTGTTTTAAATATTAGGAAATGAAACTGATTTATAATTTACAATATAAACAAAATTAGTAAAAAATATTTCATTATTTATAAGAAAAATGAACATCCTAAATTATTTTCCAATTTTTACATCCATTTTCAAATCTCTAGTCACAACAATGAGAGTGTTCTAGAGAAACCAGTTCTGTTCTTGGCAAATATTCACCAAAGAATATTGGGATAAGCTGGGCCAGTGTGTAGCCAGCCTATGCTGCTTCTTTGTATCAAAGGAAAGGCAAATATCTGCGAATGACTATTGGGCAAGGCTTGACACGAATGTGGCCCTGGATTTATATGACTGGAAGTTGGTTGTAAAAGTTATGAAGAAATTTTAGCCCTTCTGAAACTTGCAGATTCCTTTGAATTATCCTCCAAAATGTGTGATCTCTTCCACGTTGTTATGTACATTTCAGACGCAGTGTTTTTTAGTTCTCCTAACTTAGTTTTATCAAACTTCCATTTATTCATTTTGAGTAGAACCAATAACTGTTTTCATTTACTCATTTCAGGTATTGAAAATATAGCAATTTCTTTCACAATCAAAGCTACTACAAACTGGAATAAGTAGTCAAACATGAAATGCAATCTCTTGCCAAAAATGTCATTTTTCTAAAACATTTGCTATTGATTGCAAGTTCTTAACCCTATCACCATTCTGTCATGTGAATTTGATTAATCCTTTCAGTTAAAATCCCTAGCACCTGCAAAGGAGTCTGGTCAATTCATACTAATAAGCCACATTGAACGAGGTGATAATTGGCACTAGAATCTGACTATGAGAGTTGTTCAGGAGGAAAAGAACATAGGGAACCCATTTTGATTGATGGCCAGTCAACCATAAACAAATGAAAGAAGGGAATAAACCAAGGAAAGAAGGGAATACACTCTTGAACAAAATCAAAGCTTCTTCAATGAAAATCTGTTTAAACCCTTTGAAAAATCCTTTTTAGGGGAAAAAATCTGAACTTTTTGCGGCTCATAACTGAGAGGTATATCACAAATTAAGTTGTAAAATATGAAAAAGAAATGAGCATTATTTTCCTATCCCATAGGCTGGGAGCACAGAAAATTGTCTTATAACTGAAGCATAGGCGGAGATAGACTTGGAAGTCTGGGGGGGGGGGGGCACGATGATGTCAATTCATACATACACATACATTAGATCAGTCGACTCCACCTTTGATGCTGGGGGGGGGGGGATGCCTCCCCCGCATCTCCGCCCATGAACTGAGGAAATGTATAAATGAGAGGCTGTATAAGTGAAAGAGGTCACTGTATTTAAAACTTAAAGTAATATCCATTTAAATACAGGGCATCCATAATTAAAGGACCATATTGTAACGTAGCCTACAGGCAAAACCAGTCATCAGAAAATTGTGAAATTTTGTAGACTTCATGAAGTGATGGGAATTTGTTTTTGGGGGGGGGGATTAGTTGCACATGTTGCCACCAGAGGGCGTTTTATTAATAAATTAGACATTTAGGCAAACTTTAATAATTTTAACAATTGTTAAACACTTACAATTCTTACTGCAAAAAAACATGTTCCAGATGATGGCCATCATTTTCAGATACCATGTGAAATCACAAGATGGCATGTGACTGAAGAGTGTGTGTGGGGGAAATGTTAAACACGCGCCGTGAAATGCTGCCTTTAAGGTCAGGTAAAGTTCTTGGATTGTCACAACTTACTAGACATTTAAAATGCCCCCAAAGCCAAAAATCATATAGATCAAGGTCTGGGGATCGGGAAAGCCATAGATTAGGGAAGTGCCGGCTGATGACAAGCTCTTCTGTGTATTTTAAAAACATTCTTAACACACACTGCAGTGTGTGGAGGGAGGAGCTCCGTTTAGCATAAAGATTGTGTCTGCAAAGCAGTGACGTGCTTGCAGAATTGGAATGATTTCTTTCTGCAACAGCAATGCATATCGCTTCCCAGTGATCGAATATGTCATTGGACCTGTAGAACGTAACTCCTCGTAGAAGTAGGGACAGAGAATAAATGCTGCAGTAAATCCACACCATACTGTCACTTTTAGTGAATGCAACGGAACCTCTAAGATAGCGTGCAGATTTTCTGGTTCCCAAATTCAGCAGTTGTGAGTACTGACTGCATCATCCAAGCGAAAATGTGCTTTGTCTATCCAGAGAATATTCCAAAGCTAATCTCGTAAATTTATCGTCATTGTGAGCAGCAAACACATATTGAGAAACAAGATCTCCGTGAATGTTTCTAGGTTTTATAGCAGCTGCTGCGTGAAAAATTTACAGATTGAGGTGAAAACAGACAGGTGTGTTCAAGTCGCGCACCTCGTTGAATAGCTTCTTCCTCGCTTCTCGAGTATGTGTGGAGTGTAACAAAACAATATGTTTTCATCACCAGTCTCTGTTGCACACTTCCATACCTCTCAGTCACTGCAGTATAGTGCAGCCTTAGAACACTTGCGTTACTCTTTGACAGATATACCATTCAAGTTAAACTCCCTATCAGAACTCAAACGTTGATTGTTTACATGCTATTTTTGTAATTATGGAGTTTATAATGTGTAAGTCAGATTCTATTATTTTGAAATTAAAGAACATGTTCACCTTATTAAGCGGTAATTAATTTGTGGTTTTGCAATTTGTAGTTTTGATATACTATATAATCTAAACAAGTGTGAACTTTTGTGGCACTGTAGTAGCAGCACACCATACCCATTGCCTGGAAAAACCTGAGAAGACTTACCTCTGTTGAAAGCTTTCTTTGTGAACAATAAATGCGTTGATTGGTCGATATTATCAGTTTCAGTTGGAATTAGTTGCATCTAAATGAGAGAGAAAGTTCAAAATTACTATAACAGTGATACATACTTACATTTTCGATGGAATTATGCAGGGCTATTGGCTGCAATGACCTTCCCCTGACTGGGATACATGCATATTTAAAAGAGCAACAACATAATTGATGTCAGTTTCTAGATCCTTGAAAATTTTCCATCCACAACACTTAGCTATAAGGAAAGTGGAATGAGGACTTTGCGAGCTGTCCCTACGTGACCGCATCACACCCTTTTGGAGCGAAGCAGGCAAAACATTCCCTGAACTTGTTAATGCAATGGGTCAATTCCAAATACGAGACCTATACATTCCATTTTTTTTCATTTTCGGCCATTATACATCTGAATTTTTTTTTTTATAAAAATGAATACATACTTCCGTACAAGAAAAATACCTTTTTTAAAAACTAAAGAGGAACTATTTTGTTTATAAAAAAACATACATTTCTAAAATATTATGTTTTGCATTTTGGTGAAGGCTTCCACATTGAAAATTCGTAGCAGTGAATATTTCCACGAATTAACTGCTCAAAAAGAACTTACAATGCAAGAAATGAAATAAAAATTAAAAGGGAAAAAATATTTTAAATAAAAAAAATTAATATTTTTTTCCAACATTATATATACTACAATGTACACAATCAAGTTTTTCCCCAATAAACAACTTACAAACAGGTCCGCAGAGCATAATTTGAAATATTAAAATCACAATTCACAAGAGCACGTATACATGCTTGCTATCAATAATGGCTAGAAGAGATCTCGGCAACGGGATAAGTCCAGTGGCAAAGTTTTGGCATTCATTCATTCATGCTATCAGATAATTACTTAGTTACAATGCAAACCTTCGAAGAGGCAACCTTTTATTTAAAAATAAAAAAAGTGTATTCATCACCAGGTTTCAAGAAAACAATAGAATCAATCATTGTTCGTAACAGTAGCCAAACTATGATAATTGTCTGATAATTACAATACATTGATAATATAATTACATATTATCAACGTAATTATAACACTGATGACACATTTATTATTTAGCATATTTCGCTTTCCATATTTAGCAAATCTGATGACGTAAATAGTATTAACTGAGTTTTACTTACTCCTCATTCTCGCATTATTTTCCCAAAATTATTTTTACCAGGAATAGAAAAAGTTTAGGTCCTTTTTGTTTCTTTGATATTTTACATGCCATAATTTTAGTTCTTTTAAGTCACTATTTTGTTTAGGACATACAAAATATGCTCCATTAAAACATGCATGTAAATTTTCCTGTCATACAAATTATAACCCAAATAGTAATAAGCAATTTCTACAAGATTTCAAAAAATATTTATAAAGCTAAAAATTCACGTGAAATTAATTTATTTCGAATTATGCTCATTAAGCGGAATTTGAACGTGAAATGAAAACTACATGCGTTTAGTTTTACAAATTGTAGTAGTCGAATCCCGTTATAGCGAAATTCTCGTTTTAACGAACATTTTGCTAATCCTTCAGATAAGTTCACATAAGAACAATACAAAAACATGGAATTCCTTTATAACGAAATTTCAATTTAACGAAGTGGTTTCTCCGGTCTCTTGGAGTTCGCTATAACGGGATTCGACTGTATAAAAGTCAATGCACCTTTTGATATAAAACCACGTGCACTTGCTTATGAAACTGAAGTTTATTTCCCATCTCTCCTTTAGTTTTCCCCATCGGTTGGTGCAATTATAGGCAGAGCACGATATCGCCATTTGCGCATGTGCAGATGGGCAGCTATACTAATGAAATAATATGAAAACAACGGGAAAAAAATACTCGAGATGGAAGTCTTCCCCCATTGTTTACATGCTGATATCGGCAATTGTTTTGCTTTTGCCTGTAGAGATGGGCGATCCGCTCATGAACCGTCTAGAAGAGCGGCTCTTTTTCAAAGAGCGAGTGAGTGACGTTTATTGAAAAAAGAACCGCGGTTCTTACACTTCCTCCACACCCAGGAACTACCACAAGCGAGTTTTTCCAAAGGGGCCGTTCAAGTATTACGTCAGCAATTTTTGAGCCATTCTCGACCCCCCCCCCCGGTTAGCAAGAAGTCAGAAAAACTTTGACCCCTTTCCCCTACCTGACAGCAAAATTTCGTCATCTCTGCCCCCCCAATCACATATTTGTGTAATCAGGGTGACCATACGTCCCGTATTTCCCGGGACAGTCCCAGTATTTTCTGTTTTTTTGACCATCCCGACTTTTTGGCAAAAGTGTCCCTGTTTTTCCCGTATTTTACATGAAGCCTACTAAAATTTTTATTCTTTATTGAAGTCAGAGATTAACATTATTTTTCAACTCATAAATTATTTTATGATAATTACAACTATATATGAGAATATTAATTTCCCACATTTGCCTTGGTGAACTTTTTTTTTTTTTTTTTTTTCGTGGAATGCATTTTAATCTACCGCGATTTGCAGTAATGCATCATTTCCCGCCATTGTGATTTTCCGCAATTTCAACAATGTTTGGCAACTTTGGTTTTGGCGTCGTTTTTGGCGATAATTGGCGATGTCCCATATTTTCCCGTATTTGAATTCCCAATGTCCTGTATTTCTCTCGAAGAAATATGGTCAGCCTAGGTGGAATCAGACACTGTACGCTGGGGGGGGGGCATAAGGGGGCCAGTGGCGTAGCCAGGAGGGGAGCAGAGGGAGCGATTGCTCCTCCAATCAAAATTTTGCTTACATTGGCTCCTATTTTTCTAAATGACTTGATCTTTAGAAAAACTTGAAAAATATTGACTTTTTTATTTGCTACCTTCATTGCGCCTCTTGCAGTTTCACAGTGATTGGGTTTGTGCTAATCCTTAAGAGAAGACGGAAAAAAAGAGGTTTTCATTACCATTTTTGACAATTGCTCTCAAGCTCTTCATCTGGAAGCATGTTCAGATCAGCCTCTGTTCCCCACCTTTATTAAAGGGCAGAATCTCTCTTGCCCGCTTCTAGCTGTAACTTTTTCCTCTTGCTATCGGTCGTTCTCGGTAGAGCTCCTAGAAATACCTTTCATAGGTATGAGGATATGGCGTTCACGAAAACCCATTCTGTTCTGAAGGGTCACCAAGAGCACTGACTAAGGCGCCTTTTGAAGTGAACCTATTGTGGACAGACCACTGAATTCTATGAAGTAATGACTAAGATTCAAGCTCCAAGAAGTATCGCCTTTTCTTTAAGCGCCTTAGGTAGAGCTCGAACTCCTAGGAATACTACTTTATGTATGGAGGACTTATCTAGATTCATAGTGCCTAGAAATGCCACGTTATCTGCAAGTGCCTTGGCAAGAGCTACTAGCTTGTGTATAGGGCAGTGTCAAAGATTAGGAAAAGGTGGAAAACAGCCATGAGCTTTTGAGCCCTAAAATACCCAAGATTTTGGGGCACAAAAAGATGTTCTGGAAGTCTTTTTTAAAGGTGGGTAAATAAAAATATCTATAATCTTGGATCAATAGCGCTCTGATATGTAGGTAACGGGAGAGGAAATTATAGTTTTCCATATTTGTGCGATAATATATTGTACTATATATTGTACGGTGATAATGCATAATTTTATGTTGAAATGTGACTTTTCAGAAACATTTCTTTTTCATGGTGTAGTTTCCCTTTTCTGCGAATCACTGTTTGTTTCATCATTATGCATATACAGCAGTGTGCCGCATCGGAGAAATTATTCCTTGGAAAAAGTTATGGTCGGTGTGTTTGTTAACTCATGACACGTATATCTCCCCTTCAATTAATCCAGTGTTTCTTAAACTTTTGGCACCCGTGCCCCCCCCCCCGACTTCGTCATCATTTATCCGTGACTGCTCAGAATAGCCTGAAGCCGGGGGGGTTCTCGAAATTTTCCACCTTAGGTGCCCCTTTCCCCTATTCAACGCTTATCCGCGAGCTTCGCCAGCTCCCTAGAGCCCCGTTTAACAAAAAATATTTTCAAAAAAACCTTTGTCAGGGTCACCGCTCCGTGGTGCCCTGACGAAGATTGGAGGCGCACCAGGGTGTCGCGGTGTACAGTTTGAGAACCCCATGGCCTAATGTAAAAAAAACCCCACTACAAAGCAGTGAATGAGCGCGCATCAATACACCAACTTTTAATTTTTTCAACTTCGAGCAGAGAGAACTCCCCTTTAAATAGTATCTCCAAAGGAAGCCGGTAGATAATAAAGCGTAAAAAATATTTCAATCGATTCATACACCTGCCACTTTTACTTCGCCACTTGACACATTCGGAAGATGAGCAGTGGCATCACAAACACGCCTCAGGGATACTTAAATAGATTACGGACACATACGACAATTTCTGGCGCACACTAATTCGTTTGAAGCAGTGGTTCCTAAACCTTTTTGGATTCAGGCCACCTTCTGCTTGTGCGTCTGCAATCTATAGTAGTATGTGGTAACCCCTGCGATCGTTTGGGCATCATGATGGATTCATCCCGGTTTGAACCCCCACTAGTGGCACAGTGGCGATTGACTGGAGCGAATCTTTTTTTTTTTTTTTTTCAATTTCCAGGTACGAACGCTAACCGATCTTTCGTTTGGAAAGCCTTCCCGCAGAGAGCAGGCAGGCTTTCACCGTGGTATTTGTATAACACGAAACTTCAGGCACCTGCCAGTTTTACTTCTAATATCGAAGACAGATGGCAAAACTTCTCAAACTGAAACCATGCATAACTATGCATTTCTTATATTATGGTCACGCATAATATAAGAAAACTTTCCTTCATCAATTAATTTGTTTGAAATTCCATAAGAGAAATGTCTTGGAAGTACATGTACGATTGAGTAGAAGTAGTGTACATGTGATACGTTCTTACTTACGATAAGAGTGTAACATGATAAAAGCGATTAAATGGAAGCGCATGAAGATTTCTTTGAACTTTCATATCTTGGAATAATTTTAGAGAGAGAAAATATATATTTTTTTCCTTTTTATTTTATTCTATCATTTTTTTATATTTTAATCTAAATTTTTTTCAAACTACCTTTTTTAGGGTGACTTCCCAGTTGTTTTTGCTGCTTGCATTTGTATAAGTACACAAAACATAAAATGGAATTTACATTTATTTTACATTACAACTGAAAACAAAATAAATTTTTAATTTTTTTAAATTGGGAAATTCAAAATTCGTTCCACTTCCACTAACGCATAATTTCGAGTTTGCGCCTTAAGCACGAACAAAAAAATGGCACCTTTCACAATTTCGCTCCCCCCCCCCCCCCACGGACCAAAACCTGGCTACGCCACTGAAGGGGGCTCCTGCCCCCCTCCAAAGGATCGAAAAATCATTTTTTTAAATGCAAAAAATATTTTTTTTTAAATCAAAATTTGGAAAGAAAATACCTTTATATTGGGGAAAAACAGCTATAAGTGCGGGACAAACCGTTTTACCCGCATTTAACACTGTTTTTTTTTCTTAAATTTCCTCCGTTTTTGGATTATCTGAGTGAATATCCTACTTGGAAACATGGAATGTTTTTATGGTTCCTATCGGGAGAGACAGGGCAACAACTTTCTAATTGGGTTTTTGGGCAAACATACAAAAAGGTATTTTTTTATTTTATTAACTATATGCGACCCCTTGCAACATGAATGACATATCTGAGTACAACACGTTATTTGGAAACTTTTTCTAATTGGAATTATACCTCTAGGATCAATGGTTTGTCAGTAAAATGCCCCCCCCCCATCGCTTGTTATGCACCCTGTGTAATAATTGATGAAAATTTAATTTAGACGTTAGGAACTCCCCCCCCCCCCCAATCGTAATTATAATTACAATAAAATTAAGGACAAAACATTAAACCTGACAAATATGTGAGATGAATATTTACAATTTTTGCTGTGTATATATTCACGGATTTTATAAATATTAAAAATTCAAATAAATGCCGTTGAAGAAACGGGACAAATGTATAAAAAAAAAAATATCGGAACAACGAAAATTATAGGAATGCCCCGTAATACGGGACAGAAATGGTCCGTCAAATTGTTTCAGACATTTTACTGGTCCCTTGTTTTTCCAGAAAGGTTGAGGAACACTGCTATATATACAGGGGAGATGTACACTCACGGATGTCTTGGGAAACAAAAGTTTCAGCTGCCAAATTGCTTATATACAAATCATTTCATGTTCTATGCACCAATTTTTTATACATATTGTATTTACATTTCATTCGATCGAGTTTCTTCTTTAGCAGGTGAACAAACTTTACTTTGTTTTAAGCACGTACTTACGAATCACGGGTTGGACAACTTCCATTCTTGATCTCTCCGGACATTGCTGCTGCTCAAATAGTTCATCGTTTGATAAGTTTAATATTAGACATAAGTCGTTACGTTAAGATCAAACCTAAAACTTATGCAAATAAATTAGATTAGGCCCAACAGGTGCTTCGAAACCGTTTATCATCACTTGAGATGAATTGCTCTCTATATATAAGGAGGATCCACTGAGCCATAAAATACAGTTTGTTTTTTATGCGAAAAGTTGAGACATGAAGTTCTTTTCCTTCTCGTGGATACTTGCCCTTGCGGCCATCTTGATGCTTGCGCTGGTCCAAGGTAAGGACGAAGATTACATTCGTTAATAATCATCTTTTATTCTTCTTTTGTAAGGCTAAAAATCGACGGATACCTAGGATGATTACACAGTTACTACTGCAGATAGGTGAAATAATTGTAATAAACGTGCTTTTAATGATAGAAGCATACAACTTGGGGCCACATATACACAGGGGGGTAACTATAGACCGCCCAATAATTACACACGTGATTCCTTGTGAAAAACTAATATGAGAAATTTTTTTCAGTTTTTTTGATTTGACCCATAATTAATGATTTACAACGCTTTAAAAATTGATGACGCCACTTGAAAATTCTGCCAAACTCACCGAACGTACACCAAACATTTTACTTGGCGGTTTTTTAAACTGAGCAGTGGTATAAGCCTAGGAAGTCGAGAAAGTAAACCCCAGTTTCTTTTGCTTCACTGTTTTTATAATTGAATGAAATATTTTCTCTTAAATTATGTCTCAAAAATCGACTTCATTGATCAGGACACCCCTTAAATTAATAAAGTACCTCCAACAATTTTGATATAAGATTTTTTTTTCTAGTTCCGATTCAGACGTTTTGGAAGATCTACATGTTGTATCACAGCTTTTAATTGTAATTCTGCAACGCAATTAACTAAGTAACACAACAAGCATAATGAATGAAATCGATCACAGGTGCAAATTGTCACGATATTGAAGACTAACAATTACAGTTTAAAATTTTTACGGCATCTCATTCATGTTATGAATGTGCGTAGGAAACAGTAGGCCCCTACCCAAAACCATATTTGGAACAACAGACAGTAAACAAGTCTTTGGTTTTCATTTCGAAAATTGAGAACTGTGGGGACGGAGTAAGAAACGAAATGCATATAAAAGAGCAAAGTGGTGGCAAAATCAGTAGTGCCTAGTACAGCGACATCTTGAAGTCCGTGTCTGTTGAGAGGGAAGGGGGGCGCCGAGAAACTCCCCCTTTCCTGATATGGCAAGCACAATCATATTTAATTGGCCATTTGTTTTTTGGCGCAGTTTGACCTAATTGGTCCTTGCGCCACAAAAATTGAAATCCAATCCAATAAATACGCCCCAGAATAAACCTTCCTCTGCAAAAAATGACCAGGTTCTGCGCGAGCAGGCTGGAATAAATTTCAGAGTAGTCGGAAATCGTCCTTGTGAAAAGTAAAGTAAAGTAAAAATTTATTAATATTTCCAGCGTGATAAAAATCAATTGCACAGTCAAAAAGAAATGAAAAGTCTTCATTGCAACATGCAAGGAATCGGTATGAAAATGTGACTCGATGAATAATCAATAGAAAATATCCGAAGCCACTGATTATTTTGAATATCAGTTCATAGAATGACTAGTTTGATTGAAAGTTTCTGATCGAATCATTGTTATTATTTTACTGTTTTTACAAGTCGCCTTCGTCAATCTACCGTTTTTGCAATCCAATCCTCGTTTAAGTTTTTTACTCGTGAACTGTTTCGACGAAATTTTAAAATAACTCAAAAAATATTGCCCTGTTTCATTGATCAATTATGTAATGTGATTGAAACGACAGCGTATATAAACGATCGCGTAGTAAGCGCAGTGCACTGTATGCACCTATAGTGCACGTAATATTTCGTCGACGAAACTCTTGAATTTAAATTTGATTATCTCAGATAACGATTACATCGAATTATGTGCGTTTTCATTCACATTAGTAAATTAAAGCTTTATTTATTTATTTTCAATCCAGATGCTTCCGGTAAGTACACGTACTTTTTGCCGATTATGTAATGATTAGGGCTCGGATTTTTATGACCTAAAAAACATAAAAATATTATCTTAAAATTTAAAAATACGACCTTATAATTCTGTGGTGTTTGGTATGATAACTCGATAATTAACATGATAACTCGAAAATCACATTTTTGGGACATAAGCATTTTCATTGTCATTTAAAAATCAAAAATAAAGCATACACATAAATACAAATGAAAATATTATACATCAGCACGTTGTTTAGCCGTACGCACGTATTTGTGCATTTATCGCACTTCTAATTAGTTATAATTAGCGAGACTCACTTTTACATCAAAAAGCCATTTTTTTTGGAGATATCATGTTCTGACAGAATTTTTCATTATTGCATCTCTTCTTTTTCAGTTATTGCTTCTTATCTTACTGAATTAAGAAATACTCAGTTCAGTGAAACCTGTACGAAACGGAACGTCAAGGGACTGAAAATAATATTTCGTTTTATAAAGGTGCAAATGAAAGCACTAATCATTGAACAGACTATATTTTGATTCCGTTTAAGACAGGTTTCCGTCTCATAACAGTGTCCGTCTTATACAGGTTTCACTGCATAGAGTACACCAATTTACCATTTTAATTATATAAAATTCTCTCGCCAGATTCAAATTTAAACACCACACCTACCTTATGCACAATAACTGTTGTCCGGTACGTTCTAAAATCGCACTGATTTTATGAGATGCAGTTTCATGTTAAAAAAAAAAAACTGCTATTGTTTAGTTTCTTCTAAGAAATATTTGAGAAAACTACTTTGCCAAGGTTTTTTTTTCTTTGAATATGAGTAAATGTAGCAACAGTTGAATTAGGCTTGTCATAAAGCCGGTGTCTAGTTTCTGCAATCTCGTTCGTTGGTTGCTGTACATTAAATCGTTTTTGTGCTGGAACTTTTAGCATATTTAACAAAATAAAATACAGTGGTACCATCGGTCCTTCTTTTCTTACACGGAGTACAACTCCGATCAAACCGCCATTGGGCGATTCACTGCCATTTTATCCGCTTTCCAATGCGAATTGAGCCGAAAGTATGTGTATGTTTATTTTCCTGACTGATACACCTAACCGTCTGCGTGCATGTCTAGTGCTGTGCGTGAAGTTAGTGTTGCCACCTGTGTTTCGAATTGTGAATGAAGAGTGTAATGCTTGAATATTCAGCTCATAAAATGCAACCAGAGCTACAAAGGGTGGTCAAATTAAAATGTGGTGGTATTACGTAGAGCAAATCGAAATAAACATTCACTGTTTGGGCCACTTATGTTGAGTGTATTATTATTATTATTTTGTGGTACAAAAGTGTGCGAAATTTCACTCTGAAGGTTAGAGGACAGAGGGACTGTACAAAAAATGAAATTTTGTATCTGGGTACATGTAAAGCATCGATTATCCGAATGCCGATCAACCGAAAGCGTTCCAGTTGGCAAATTCAAATTTGCGCGCCGTGTAGAAGTTCCGCTAGTACTTTTAGTTGAAGCAAAAGAAAATTTTGGACTTCTTTTCCCGAACTGTAGGCCTACTTTAATGGCCATTTTGATACTAGGCTAGTCACTTCTCTGTGTTATTTGTAAGACGTGCGATACAAAATAGGCACACTTTGTGTTTAATATCACCGTTTCTTTGCTTCGTATTGCTCCTATAACGCAATTTTTTTTCCCCCGTGAATGATCGGTTATACGAAAAATCAGTTATCCGAAAACTCCTGATCCCTGATTGTTTCGGATAATCGATACTCTACTGCACTTATACGCACACATTTTTTCATCATGGCCCAAATAGCCCCTTTTTCGATGCCGGCTTATATATCCTGTGGGGACAAAACGGGGGGTGGGGGGGGGGGTTCTTGGTTCGTGTAGTGCAGTAAAATGTATGAATTATCTGAAATGAGCACGCTATTCGGACACTTTTTCTAATTGAACGCATGTTTTCATCACCGACGGTTCAAAAGATAAAGGGTGTATATATATGACACTTCACTCCCTGTATACTACAATTCACTTTTCTGCATCAAGTCATTAATTATAGGCTATAGTTTATGGGTGGTAGACCGACGCGACCTAGAGAAAAAGGCTTCTGCACGAAACTTGTGACGTCACTGAGGTAGGCCATCTCACCTATAGCCATTGGATACATATAGCAGGCGGACCCTTTTTGCAGCATATTCAATGGCTAAGGTGAGATGGCCTACCTCAGTGACGTCCCAAGCTTCGTGCGGAGGCCCTCTTTTCTAGGTGTATGTTCGAATCATGAATATCATTACAGAAAAATTATTTAATTAAATTATCCAATTAATTTTTTACCAGTCAATTATTTTTCAATAATGGTATCTTGGCACATATGTACATACATGATTATTGCAGTGATTTGAAGTTTTAATGTAACGGGTTACATTTCATTTACAGCTGCCGTAAGTTGCATTTGTGTTTGGCTTTATACGGATTTGGTTTCTAAGTGGGGGGGGGGGGAGCAAATCCCCCGCCACCTTCGGTGGACAACCCCCCCCCCCCCTCCTGATTATTTCGTTCCACTTCGTCCGGCTGCTATGGAAAGTGGCATGTGCAAACTGACGAATTTTACAACGTTAAAGCAAAACAATAACAATGAGATTCATCAAAGACCACCCTCCCCGGAATTAAACCTGCCAACAACCTGTCAAGGTTGGAAGGGCCAAAACTGGAGCCCTATCGGACTTCCCCCCTGTGAGGTCCACGAAAAAAAAACCCTTCATTCATGTTCATTTTATCAACGAATAAAATCCAGGACCACCACATCCCGGGCAAAAGGGAAGCTGGGGTCCCAATGGAGCAGATATTTAGTGGGACCTTAGACTGAGATTTACCGTGGGCTCCCTCTATTGTTAATTTATGGTTTCAAAGCAGCAGACGAATCAATCTGGTTCATCCCGGACTTTCGGAAACCTGTGAACCCCCCCCCCCCTCCCCCACTCCACAATGATACACGATTAAAACTTATTTGCAAGGACCAGAAATCCCACTTTATCAAGCTGTGGACCCCCCCCCCCCCCAAGGTGAACGCCGTCGCATAGATTCCAATAAGACTCATCCGGGTCCTTCAGTTGAAACTTGTTTGTCAGACTTCCATATAAGAGTCATGAACAAAATTGAAATTGTACCGATGAAAATAAAACCCAAGGCCCCGTCAGGAGCCCTCTCAGGGAGGGGTGCCCTTTGGGACCCATCCCATGAATATATGGTTGGTATATTACATGCAAATGATGTTTCATTCATGAGGTTGCACACATTGAAGGTATCTGCCAAAGTCCCCACCCTGTGTACCCGGGCCCTGTATTATGAGAGCACCGATGATACTTGGTTTCGGTACATACACATAACTTGGTCCCGATGGGTCGAACGGTTCCCGATATATTCAAGAGTTAAATGGAAATTTGACCCGAAATCGCGTCCCCAATTTTCGTCTCGCAAAACGTGCCCCATTTCCGTTGCATAGAAATGGTCACAAAACCTTGCACTTTACGAGTTTGTGATTTCGTTAATATAACTGACATGTTTGCAATCACGGCTGATTGTAT
This sequence comes from Pholcus phalangioides, assembly GCF_987345545.1. NCBI lineage: Eukaryota > Metazoa > Arthropoda > Arachnida > Araneae > Pholcidae > Pholcus > Pholcus phalangioides. Next base: position 5,235,563 of record NW_028301617.1, on the reverse strand, counting down.
GAGAGCGAATACATGGACCATGGGTTTTGCGTTTTCCAAGTGAGTAGATCTCCGGATTGTAACATGATTGCATTAATTCATAGATTTTATAATTTTCCTTCTTCAATTAATGAAGTGCGTAAGTATCTTTCAGTTAAAAACTTTAATGTTTGCTTATTTAGAAGAAAATCACGAGATAAACAAATCGCCATGTCGTTACTCATGTTATAGTGGAGCAGCATGGGTTTTAGGGCGGTATTCATCGACGTGGTTTAAACCAGTGTTTCTCAACCTTTTTCAGCACCTGTAGCCCTCTTTGGACCATATTTTCCTCTCGTGGCCCCCCAGCCTTATCCAGGCCCAGGGCCGTCATTTCAACTTTTTCCGGGGGGGGGGGAAGAACATGTACTCAATGTATGGATATATATATACCATTTTTAATGTATTTTCAAAAGCCAGGGAGGGGGAAATGACGGGCCTGCCCAGGCCCCCACCCCCCACTAAAATCTCACCTGAGAATTTTTCTACTTATTGAATTGAACTCAGTCATGAACAAAATTTTGTAAATACAGTCGATCTTTGACAAGCACGGATTCACTTTTCATCCCACCAAATAGGTGAATTGTATGGGAAAAATAGGCACCTACAAAATACGGAACGATCCGACGAACCTACGCAATAAATCAATCCTCCCAACCTTGATGGATCCTCACCCTTGGTTCGTGCCTACCCTGGGCTAGAGTTCAGTGAGCTTCCTTCATGTGGGGGGTTCTATGTATGGTAGTCGCAACATCATCGGTGCCCAGGCAGAGTGATATTCTGGGGGCCTCCCTATACTTAGCTAGGTACATATGCTTACATATTTGCATACTTCATTCGAAAATCATAGCACCAGATCTCATCATGTAGGCTCTATGTGTATTAAAGCCCCGGGCTATGGACTCATGGGTTAAGGTTTCCTACGATAGACAGCTTTCCTAGATTCTGAAAGTAGTCACATTTCTCTGCTCACCATAGTTCACTTAGAAGCTTTATTTCTTCACAGTTCTTTGTGGCTCCCACCACTTATTGTGCCCCCCCCCCTGGAACATCCCAGGACCGCAAGGGGACCATATGGCCCCTAAGTCAAGAGACACTGGTTTAAACTTTAGTCACAATTTTTTGACACGGATTAGTTAAATTCAGGTGTTTAACCAATCTACGTTGATCCAAAAATATAGCCTATGTTGATCCAAAATATCCAAAAATTGTGACAGTTTAAACCATGTCCGTGAATACGGCCCTTAGTAAATCATTTTATGTAACGTGCTTTTGAACAGTACGTGAGTATACATATGTATTGTTATCGTTAAAGTAATATGATGTACAGCAGTGTTCCTCAACCATTTTCAGCCCGTGGTCCCCTTTGGACCATATTTACTTCTCGTCGCCCCCATAACCTCATCTGAGAATTTTTATACGTATCGAATTCAGACAGAACTACATTTATAATGACCAAAAAAAAAAAAATTGTAGAAGGAATGTGCTACCACTGAGAAGTGAAGGAAAGGAGGCGCTTGCATTACCTAAGAAATGCATACCGCTAGAAATGAGGGAACGTATGTACAGGAACCCTTTTGGCTTTACGTACCCCAGAAATAATAGGACGAAGATTCACGTACCCCCCAGAAAATTTCAGGCGGCTTTCGTACTCCTGAAATGCGTAGGAAATTGCAGACCTCTAGCGCATTCCTAAAAATGCGCAGGGGATGTTCGTATCCTCAAAAAACAAAAAAGAAAAGCGTGTGAGTTATGTGTATTTCTAGAAAGACAAGGAGGTGTTTGGTATCATAAAAAAAAATGAAATAAAAACTTGAGAGGTGAGCGCGTACTCCTAGTAATATACGCGAGAGGTATTCATACCATCAAAAATGTATGTGGGGTGGGGAGGGGGGGAATTGTTCGTTTTCTCAAAGAAAGCATGAGAGGCTCGCACACTCCTAGACTTCGAGGCGCGAATGCGAGAGCCGATCTCCCCGTTAAAAAGTCTCGCCACAGAGAGCAACAGTCCTACAAACAGTACAAATATTCAGTCACTACACATCACTCACTTCACTTCTGAGATATAGATGGCAGCACTGAAAAATCATACACAACACTAGATACGCACTCAGACTGTTAGGTACACACACATACTTACACTTCCGGCACAACTCACTAGGTAGTAAATTCCCTATGGCGATAGACCTGAGTTGTGCTCGGTTTGAAAAGAAAAACATTCCTAGAAAGGCACGGAAGATGTTCGTATCTTCAAGAAAGCTGTGCGTACTCCCAGAAAAGCATAAAAGGTGTTCGTATGCTAAAAAGAGGCATGGGGAATTATGCGTACTTCTGGAAAGGCACGGAAGATGTTCGTATTCCCCCCCCCCCCTCCACAAACAAAAAACAAACGTGGCAGATGTGCGTAGTCCTAGAAATGCCCGGAAGGCGATCGTATCCCCAAAGAAGCGTGTGAGGCATACGTACTCTAAAGCCCCATTCGCAGCGTGAAAACGATGATTGGTCAAGAAACCTGAATTTCAGGCTTTTAACCAATCAGAATTTTCACGCTGCACACGGCGCAGAAATCCTACTCCTAGGAAAACCCGGCTTTCACGAAGGAAAAAAGCCGTCAAGAGCGGGCACTAGAACCCCGAATGCTACCGCAATATTTGCACATGTGAACGGGGCTTTAGAAATGGTCAGGATCTTTTCATACCGTCCTAGCAAATGAAGCTTCTGCACCTCCTTGGGTGCAAGGTATTCCGTTAATGGACCGACAAACTCAGAGGGTTGTTAGTGGGCATCAAGAGGAACAAAAATTGCAATGGAACCTGATGTCGCAAACCACGCTGAGAGGGTGAAAATCGCGAAAAACGCATGCAGGTTTCGACGTCACGCTGGAACGACGAAAAGATTTATTTGATTAATTATTAGAAGAGTTGTTGAAAGTGGCGGCCGCTGACGTAATCGTACAGTCTACGATGACGTAAAAACGCGGAGGACGCGCTCGAAGATACCAGGTATGCTTTTGATATCTGCCGCAGCGACGACAATCCGCGCTATGAGATCCTCCGGTGTGTCCACAGGCGTCGCATAAACGAGTGATTTAAGGTGACCCCTTAGGAAAAAGTCGCACGGATTGACATCCGGCGAACGTGGAGGCCAAGCAACCTCCTTGGGTATGTAACATCGTGCTGATTACGCACCTCGCGGAAAAAATGTGCAGGGGGCACCATCATGCATGGACCACATGCCTAGCTGCACTGCGGCCGACACACTTTGCAGCAATTCCGGAAGGACGTGTTGCAGGAAAAACAAGGTACATTGCTCCATTCAGGCGTTCGAACACCAAGAGATAAACACCGATTTCACGCGATGAACTTTCAGAAATCCCGCCTTAGTGCGTATCTCGTATATGTACTCTATAGTTACTATATATACTTCCTATGCAACGGAAATCAGTGACGATTTTTTTTATTACGGGAGTCGGTGACGTTTTTTGAGTGATGGAAATCTGTTACGTTTTTGTGTTACGGAAGTCGGTTACGATTTTGGGGTGAAGTTTTCATTTAACTCTTGCATATATCGGGACCCATTTGACACATCGGGACCAAGTTGTGTGCATGTACCCAGAGGTTCCCACATCCTACAGCAGGTCCCCTAAGCTGAAATAGATGGCGGGCCCCCAAACCAGCTTTTTCTGCCCCTCTGTGCTTAATTTATAGTGTGAAAATATCAAAAAGCGATAAGAAACGTTCCGGCCCCTGTCGGCCCTGCCCTCGTGGAGGTCATGCCGAGAGGTATGTATACGTAAAATATACATATATCACCAGTGCTCCCAACATACAGGGTCGGGGTACCCGGGGGATTGCACATATATCTTCATGGGGAAGTTAAACGGCTTCATTTCCAGGGATCCTTAATGGAACTCATTGTTTTCTTGCTGGTTTAACATTGAAAAATTTGCGATAGCGGAAGCCCAAGGTATATCCAGTCTGGGACCCCATAAAATTTGCGAATTCGGTCAAGGGTAATTGCGTGAGGGGGGGGGGGGGCGGCGGCGGCTGGATTTTATTCGTTGGTAAAATGAATATTTGCAGTGGCCCTCACAGGGGGATGCCCGATTAGCTTCCGAGTCAGGGGTCCCGTTTCATTTTGGGGGCACTGGATGAATCTCATTCTTTTCTGTCGTTTAACATTGTAGAATTTTCAACAGCGGAAGCTCGAGATAGATCCAGTGTCTGGGTGCCCCACTAAATATCTGCGTATTGGGTCCCCGTTACTGGATGTGGGCCCTGGATTTTATTCGTTTTAAAATTGATAAAAATTAAATATTCGTGGCCACTCACAGGGGGTATGTTCGACGAGCCTTCAGGTCGGGGCCCCATGGAAAAGTTGACAGGTTTCATTTCGGGTGTCCCTGGATGAATCTCATTGATTTTTGTTGTTTAACATTGTAAAATTTGCAACACATCGGTAGCCCGAGATAAATCCAGTCAGGGCCCCCACTAAAATTCAGCGAATTGGAGTTTGGGGACCTCCATGGGGAAGTTTTCTGGGGTTACTTGATGAATCACATTTGTTTTTTGTTGCTTTATTATTATAAAATTCGCTTCTTTAGTAAGCTGGTGCTTTCACGTGTCCCTTTCCATAGCACGCTGATGAAGTGGGACGAAATAAACAAGATATGTTGTGAAGAGAAGTGGGGGGAGGGGGTTGGCCGACAAAGGCGGCAGGGGGAGCAGAGCCCTAGTACTGTATATAAAATAACATGCCCTGACTGATTCATCATCGCCGAGTCAAAACCGCTGAGGCTGTAAATATCAAATTTTGTGAATTTTTTCACGACGTAAAGACTCACTACTCACTAAGAAATGGTTTTTCCATATTCGACAACCTAAGGGCGTCATAAGAGGGGGGGGGGGGTCAACGTTGAAATCATGCCGAGCCGAAACAGCTGAAGCTATAAATATGACATTAGATCAATATTGTAATATAGACTCATTGAGAAGGGATTTTTCCAAATTCAACCCCCTAAGGGTGGGTTTCAAAAGTTATATGGAGCAATCAGCACTGAGCCGAAGTCGCTTAAGCCATAAATATGTAATTTAGTTAGTATTATATTTTATAATGTACATACACACTAAGACAGGATTTCTGAAAGTTCATCACCCATGGGGGTTATGGGGTGAGAGTAATTTTGAGATCGCAAAAGCCACGCGGATAACAACTGGTAATAAAATATAATGCTTACTAAATTTCATATTTATGGCTTCAGGGATTTCGGCTCAGTGATGATTACTCCATAGAACCTTTGAACCCCTCCCCCTTTATTAGGGGGGTTGAATTTTGACATTTGACTTACAGTCTTAGACTTAAAACGAACATTCGATTATGTTCATTTAAATATTCTAACAAATAAAAACACTTCTCAGCAGGCAATGTACTATATTGGTTTAAAACATAATTGGTCAAAACCCACAAGGATCGGCCCTTGGGTCATAATTATTTCTAGTTTATATTAATGATTTATGTAAAATGAAGTAGAACGGTAAAATAATTCCATTCGCAGATGACACAAGCCTATATGTTGAAGACGGGGTTGGATTTAGAGCTCGCTGTTGGTAGGGGTGATTTTAAAAAATCTTTAAAAATCTAGTCTAAGCATCGGTGACCACATGTCCTGCATTTTGTCTCCTATTTTCCGTGACAGTCCGGTTTTTCTGTTTTTTTCTTCCCCATCCAGACTTTTTTGAAAAATGTCACGGTTTTACTCGTTTATAGTCGAAGTTTTCTTGAATTTGTTGTTGCAATATTACCATATAGAAGTTCCGAAAATTTCATAAAATATCGCATTTCGTTTGAGGGGAAATCAAAGGAGGACACCTACATCCAGCAGTGGATTGGAATTGGTTGTTGATGATGCCACACCTATTAAAACCAGTATTTTAAATACAGTTAAACTCGGTTATAACGACATCGAAGATTTCCGCGGGATTTCGGCGTTATAACCGAGTCCGGCTGTATTGCTTTCACTTTTAGAATAGAGCTCTTTTAGTTATTTTCTAACATTTACCGGTGATTATGTATGATCCCCACCTCATATTAGTTCGCTACGACGCAGTTCGTTTTGTAGAGGCCATATAATTATGTCCTACTACTGATGCTGGAAAACAAATCAATGGAATAAAGTGAATATAGAGATAAGTTTAATTTTCTCCATCAGCAAAACTGGTAAAAGAAAGCCATAGACTCATATTGTTTAAAATTATATGCGTGAGTTCAAAAATCGTATAAAATTATTTCGTTTCAAACATCCAATTCTTGGACATAAAACCTCTTGGGTGACAACATTTTCGAAAACTCACGGAACCACAGCTTCAAAAAACGATATAAAAAAATGGCATCTTTTTGGGCAATGTTAGAGGAGTATTTTAGAAGGATAATTTTCACACAGCTTTCATTACATGCATATTTAATTGGTAATTTTCAATCAAAACCTACAACATTTAATTAGTAATATCTGACATAATTTTCATTCAAAACATACAGTATTTATTTAACAATTTTCGACGTGATTTCCTTCCTTACATATTTATAATTAAAGGGTTCCAATCTACTAATCTAGAAAAGCAGATAACACGCAAATGTAAGAAAAAACGGGAGAAAAATATTCATTTCTCACAAATATTGATACCATAATTAAAATGATACATTACGAGCTCTCAAATAGTCTTTAATGTCACATCCTTGATGATACTTATCAACTAAATTCTTTAATCTCTGCGCAGAGTCCCGGTATTTCTTTCTCCTGATCAATGTGATGGGTTTTGTCCACTTACAATTTGCTCCATCCGACGAACTTCATTCAAACTCTGTTCTCTTTTTATCTCACCGATGAACTTCCATGTATCTGGGTGGTGAGCAGATAATTGCTGTTGGAACGCTCGATGCCATCCTTCCATAGAATTGTTGGTAAATCGTTACGCGTTCCTTGAAAGCAGTTCCAAATGTCGATGTCAAAGCGCGACGACCACCACGACGAAGAGGACGCCCGATGATCCAAGTGTCTTCAAATCTACACTTCATCATAAATACGTTTTCGGAACAATCGGATTTTTTAATCATTTGTGACACTACTACGTTAAAAACTAACTAACTAATTCACTCACTCCCTCACTCACTTACTGACCATTCACTCACTCCCCTCACTCACTAACCAATTCACTCGCTCGCTCAATCTCTGACTCGATCAATCACTTACTCACTTGGTCACTCAGTCATTACTGGGTCACTCACTCACCCGCTCAATCACTTACTCACTCGGTCACTCAGTCACTACTGGGTCACTTACTCACTCGGTCACTCAATCACTCACTCACTCGGTCACTCAATCACTCACTCACTCGGTCACTCAATCACTCACTCACTCGGTCACTCAATCACTCACTTACTTACTCGGTCACTCAATCACTTACTTACTCGGTCACTCAGTCACTCACTGGGTCACTGGATCAATCACTGACTCGGTCACTGGATCAATCACTCGGTCACTCAATCACTTACTCACTCGGTCACTCAATCACTTACTCACTCGGTCACTCAGTCACTCACTGGGTCACTCACTCACTCAGTAACTCAATCGCTCACTCCCTCGCTAACTGACTCGCATTGAACTGTTGTTGGTGAATTTTTCTAGTGGTGAATTTTTCTAGCGGTGAATTTTCCTAGCGGTGAATTTTCCGGCGGTGAATTGTTGTCGGTGAATTGCTGGGGGTGAATTTTCCGCACACGGAGATAATGACCGAAGATTCCTGCCCACACGTTGACACTAAACCTCTGTTGAGATTTCGACAGTACACTGACATGGGGATTATCCATCGCCCACATGTATTGCATTATGTGTATTGACAATGCCTTCTCGCGTACGTCTCCTCTGGACTCAGAGCTTGTATGCGTTTTTCACTATTTCCACCCTCTCAACGGGGTTTGCGACACCCCGTTCCATTGCAATTTTTGTTCCTCTTGATGCCCACTAACAACCCTCTGACTTTGTCGGTCCATTAACAGAACACCCTGTAGAGTGTCATAAATGATGTTTCGCGCTTTCATTCATGTAGCTTTCTTTGCTTCTTCCAACACTGCCGAATGTTTTTCGGCTACAATGTTCCGTAACCTACACCCCCCCCCCCCAAGTAATTTGATTTGTAAATACCAGATGATCTGAAATTGACGTCGACGAAAAATTTTCATGTGTAATCCTATTCAATATATATCCTGCTAAAGATAATTATCGAATTTTATATTCACAGGTTGTAAGTATAGTTGAGGAAGATTACACGGTGAATTTTGACAAACCTGCCAAACGAAATGGGTGATAGAGATAGACATGTCCAAGTGGAGCATAAAACACCAAAGCAACTCTGTTTTAGCTCTAACCGTTTTCGAGTTATGGTGGATGGAACGAAAATACGTCACATTTAAACAAACCTAAATTTGTGAAATTTTTGAAAAACCCGTATGCAAACTAAGCACATATTTGGAAAGACCAGGAAAAAAACATATAGAGGGGAGGGGGGGGGCGCGACACCATTTCCATCAGAAAATGTGGATTTAATGTCGAGCGCGTTCTATGTCCAGAGATATGACGGCTACATCGTTACCATTGTATCGCTGAGACTTGATTTCTTATTTACAAATGTATCTTTCAAAGCCATCTCAGCCGCGCGATTTGCCTTGTCTGAACTTACACTGATGAGTGTACCACCAGCCACCTTTCTCCGTGTATTGCGTGATCCGCTGAACTGTAATCCGCTCCAATTCTTCGCTAACAGAGGGGAGTGAGTGGATATTGGCCTAACCTCAAGTACTTACGGTTGCGGCCTCTTTTCAGAAATCAGAAAAGCTTTCTCCGATTTTAAAATGACTTGCGGAAACATTCGATTATTACTATAACCAATCCAGGAGCCTTGTTGTTGTCTAAATTGTCTGTAACGATCTCTGATTTCAAAATTGGAATGTCACGAAATCCTGGTGAGTCAAAACGTGCTGCAACCACATGGGAATCTTGTGTGGACTGGATTGAAGAGAGCGGGACATCTGGATATATTGTTTGAAGTTCTCAGGTTGGCCGCTTGGAGTCGGAGCCACGGGTGCTGGAGCAACCCCCCCCCTCTTTATTCAAAAATCAGAATTTTTACGTGAAGCGGAAGCCGAGCACCAGTGGGTACACGACGTTTGGACGCAGCTCATTCGACGTGTGACACTTGGATGCATGCCGTTTGCACGCCAGCCGATCGGACTCCGCCGTTTCGACGCGAGGAGAAAGGGTAAGACATTTATTTCATTAAAAGCATCGGTCATTGTAACACGTGTCTAATAACACGGCTGAAACAGTATTATCGAAGCGCAACAAAGAAATTTTTGCACGTGACGGTCGGCTTTATTGGTTCGATAGATATGTTGCTAACGAAACTAAGAAAGCATGGCGATGTTCAAGAAGGCTTGGTAATGGCGACAAGTGCCGAAGGAAGGAGAGTGTATACCGATACCGATAATGGCCAGTTCCCATGGATCTAAAATACTTCCGACGACCCGGAATTTACTTCCCTCAACTAGCACCAACCAGCAACGTGAAATGAATGGGGGCATAAAAGACTAGACAGATAACTATATAATGCCCAATGAAATGCTATATACATTGGATCCCTCTTATAACATTTCCCCAAAAAACAAACATGAAAAGACATTGTAAGTTGGAAAACGCTTTAACTGGGGAAATCTTCACGTGTGTTAGAAATAGTTGGGACGGTGAAAATAAGTCGTACTAAGCGGGAAAACGTTATAAGTGGGAGCGTTATAAGCTGGGTCGACTGTATATAATGCCCAATGAAATGCTATATAATGCCGAATTATCATAGGCGTGACCTTATATATCCAGGTCGGAAAAAAAAAAGATTTCGAGTGTGAAACGTGTTTTTTTTTTCACTAACATAAAATATTCGTAAGGTTAGATTGTTATTTTAAATTCGCGTACACACTTGGCATAACAATAGCATAGAATGAATAGTGTTTTCATTCATTCAAATTTTAGCAATTCTTCCATAAAATTTTCGACGTAATATTGCGTCAAAAACATTGAAAGGGTTAAGCTGATCATATTGAACTAAACTGGTTCTGAACATGTTGAACTGAACTGGTTCTGAACATGTTGAAAACGGTGAAGATTTTTTTTTGAAGTGAGACTTCTATAGCGACGCAAGAGTGAAAGTTTGTGAGGGAAAAGAAACCATCACAAAAAGTGAAACGCTTTCCGTTTCCCCAAAACCCGTTCCGTAGAATAACTGATTGTGTGGTGAAGCAGATGGGTAGTGGTGGGGGGGATGTCAATAGACATTTTCGGCCGTGTAAGAAAAAATATCTGCGTGAGAATCTCGCGCGATAGAAATGAGAAACATCTAGGTTTGACACGTGACTAGATTCACCTCAATTGAATTTAATTATTTAAAAATGAATTTAGAAATTTTAAATTCAATTAAATGTCGTAATAATCCGATGATAAATCCTGTGTGGCAGATTTGTTCGCCCAAAATATATGGCAATAATTGTGGTTGGCTCGAAATCAGAGGAAAGGGACTAAAAACTATTTATCGGGATTGAAGTCTAGTGCAGGAGTGAAGAGTAAGATTTTTTTTTTTTAAAGTGAAACGCTCTAGATGTACAGCGTTATGACAGGGCAGCCAATTAGGAGCTGGCACGGTGACGTCACAAAACATGCATTCGTGTGTGAAACGTATTCTCGTGTGGCCAGGGAGGTGCAACGTCATGGAGGAGATAGGGAAAGGTAATAAACTGTCTTTGTTCGACACAAACCGTCCAAACCAACCCCCCCCCCGACCCACTTTATTTTCTTACACGGCCGATTGTCTATTGAAATCCCTCCTACCACCACCATCACACCCCATCTGCTTCTCGGAACTTCATCACACAATCACCTATTTCTACGAAATAGGTTTTGAGGAAAAAAAGGAAGCATTTCACACTTTTCGTGATGGCTTTCTTTTACGTCGCTATCGAAGTTTTGCTTCAATAAAGTGGGGAAAGGGGTGGTTTGGACGGTTTATGTCGGACAAAGAGGCAGTTTATTACTTATCCCTACCTCCCCGTAACGCCGCCCACGCGAGAGTATATTTCGCAAACAGAGAGATGCAAGTTTCGTGACGTCACAGTGCCAGCTCCCAATTGGCTTCGCTGTCATAACGCTGTACATCCAGAGCGCTTCACTTTTTTCTCTTCACTCCTGTACTAGACTTCACTCCCAATAAAAGCCCCCCCCCCTCCCCTCTCTCTGATTCAGAACCATCCACGATTATCGCCAGAAACTTTTAGTGAACAAATACATCACACATGAGATTTACTATAGGATTATTACGCCATTTAATTAAATTTAAAATGTTATAAATTCAATTTTAAATAATTAAAGTCAATGGAGGTGAATCTAGTCACGTGTCAAACCTAAAAGTTTCACTTCTATCGCGCGAGATTTCACGTAAATTCCCCCCCCCCCCCCATTTGAATCGATCAAAAAATTGTGGCAAATCTTCGCTAAATATTTTGGCAAAAACTGATTTCGAAACTGAAATTTCTACCTTTCAGGAAGTAAGTATTCCTAAACATGTCGCTTACTTTTGACTTGCTTTCCCAATATATATATATGTTAGGTATACATACATACGTAATACATTCAAGTATTACGTAAGCAGATTTTCAGCCATTTTTGACCCCTCCCCCTTGTCAGCAAAAGTCAGAAAACCCCTGACCCCCCCCCCCCTCCCCGTCAGTAGCTTAGAATATTTCATATCTTCAAAAAGGGCTGGTTGATGACGTAAGAAACCTTCAAAAACCCCCCCTCCCCCCATTGCCATCAAAAGTCAGCAAATCCTAAACCCCCCTCCCCCCTCCCTCGATGCTGACGTAATACTTGAATGACCCCCTTACCGCTAAAGTGCAGAAATCGGTTATTCTACAGATTATCTAGGTATCAAATCAATTAATCTGCAGATTAGCTAGAAAATGTGCACATTAACGGCTTTCGAGCTTTACCGGTAACATATATACAGGGTGATTGAAAACTGAACGTACAAACTTTTAGGGGAGGTATAAAGCACACACACAAAAACACAAAACAGAATCACATAGGAATGTATGATCGGAAACCCCAACCTGATCAGCTGGAGGATAAACAAAGATGCAGAAATGGCAAGCCAATAAGGGATGGAAAATTATTTAACGATACTTTACACAGTTTCGTCTTAACGCATGGGCACGGCCCGGGGGGCGGGGGCTCAAAAAATTAGAACTAACTGAAATTATCGAGAATTTTGCTGGTAGGGCCTCAGAAAATCCAATTGGCCCGGGGGCCCATGATGTTCTTAAGACGGCCCTGATTTTACACGGGGACAGTACGTGTACACGCTAAGTTTCACAACAAGTGCTCAAAGTTCTTACCATCCACAGTTATGCACGCAAAAAAAAAAATTGTGATTCTGTTTTGTTTTTTGTGTTTTCCTACCTGTCCTAAAAGTTTGTACGTTGAGTTTTCAATCACCCTGTACATATGTTACTGCCAAAGACCGAAGTGCGGCCAATTCGCGACGGGACCGGCCACTTCGCGATTTGGCCAAGAGTTTTGGCTCAAGTCCGGATTTCAGAAATGATTCGGACTTTTGGTCGGCCACTTCGCGAAGTGGCTTCATGTAACGAGAGAGAAAAAAAAGTGAAATTTGAGAGGAAAAACTATAAAAATAATTATGTAAATGTATAAACATATATTTTTTTTCTGCAAAATTTTGAAGGAAAAAAATGATTACCACATCGTGACCGCGGTTTGATGGGTTGTCATAACTAGCGTGGACATAATTATCACGGAAAAAATACGCCAACTTGACGGTGATCCCAGAATCATGTCTTTTGTTATCTGACTTTGGCCAGGGATCACTGCCCACTCCGCAAACTGGCCGGCCAAGGTCCGGATAATTTTCCATTTCGGTCATTGTCCGGGTCAATATTTAACGAAATTGTCCAATTTCGGGCTCTGGCAGTAGATTACTTATATATATATATATATATATATATATATATATATATATACAGGGTAAATCCAACCTATTCTGCCAAACGAAAAGGGGTGATAGACAAGTCCAAGTGGACCATGAGAAACTACTACATTCTAAACTAAACTAACTCGTCCACACGCAAATGAAAAAAAAATTCATTCTAGCTCTCCCTGTGTTTTTGTTTTCTTCTTATCATACTACTTTTAAGCCTTTTATGTGATTACACATGCAATCAATTTTCTACTTAATTCAATAAATGAATATTTCGTTTCTACAGATAGTAAGTATTGAATCAAAACTCTGATCGATCGAAAACTTGTCTTAACCCTTTTATGTGGTCACATAATATGTAACCAATTTTCTATCCGATTCAATGAATTAATATTCCATTTCTGCAGATAGTAAGTCTTGAAACAAAGTGCAAAATTCTCCTTAGTATGGAATACCTATAAAACCCCTTTATTGAATGTGTAACGGTAAATGTGATTGATCCGTCGATTATGCATAATCGCCGGTTATTATACGGGGCGTCCGTAACTGAAAGACCATATTTTAAAATAGCCTACAGGCGAAATCAGTCATCAGAAAATTGTGAAATTTTGTGGGGGGAACTGAAGAATCGGCGCTGTTCACATGAAGTGATGGGAATTTATTTCAAGGGGGGAAACATTAGTTGCACATGTCACCACCAGACGGCGTTTTACTAAGAAATGACTCATTTATGCAAACGTTTACAATTTTAATAATTGTTAAACTCTTTTACGATTGTTACTGCAACAAAAACATGTTCCACATTGATAACCATCATTTTCAGATACCATGTGAAATCGCAAGATAGCATGTTCCACAACTGACGAAGTGTGTACGGGGAAATGTTCAGCACGTGGCGTGAAATGCTGCCTTTAAGGTCAGGTAAAGTTCTTGGATTGTGACTTCTTACCAGTTTCAAATGCCCCCAAAGACAAACATCGCATGGATTAAGGTCCGGGGATCGGGGACGCCATAGATTAGGGAAGATGACACGTTCTTCTGTAAAATGTGTTTTAACAATATTCTTAACACGCACTGCAACGTGTGGAGTTGCACTGCAACACTATGTCTTGCAAAAAGATTGTGTCTGCGAGGCAGCGACGTGCTTGCAGAACCGAAACAATTTTGTTCTGTAACAGCAATACATATCACTTTCCGGTGATCAAAGATGTCACTGGACCTGTTGAACTAACTCCTCTTAGAAGTAGGGGGGCCGAGAATAAATGATGCACACAGTAAATCCGCACTATACCGTTGGGGGATGCAACGGAACCTCTGAGATAGCGTGTGGATTTCCTGGTTCCCAAATTCGGCAGTTGTGAGTATTGACTGCACCATCCATCCAAGTGAAAATGCGCTTCCTCTGTCCAGATGATATTCCAAGGCCATTCTGAATCGACCTCAACGAGAGCTAAAAGCTGCGGTGAGAACCGAAGTCTCGAGCGAGATAATCATGTGGAAGCAACTGATGCACAAGTGAAATTTTGTATGGATAATATCGGAGGATATTCCTCATGATCTTATGGACAGTTGAACGTGGCTTATCCAACGCCTGTGCTACACGCCTGACACTAGTGCTACCACGAGAATTCGAAGCTCTGTCCTCTTCCACCTGAAGCGAAACCTCCTGTACTGCGTCTATAGAAACGGGCTTTCATCCTCTTCCAGGACGAACAGTCAACGATCCTGTGGTTTCAGATTTCGTTATCATACTCAGGGCTGTCTTAAGAGCATCATGGGCCCCTGGGCCAAGTGATTTTTCTGAGGCCCTACCAGGCAAATTCTCCAAAATTTCAACTAATTCTCATTTTTGTGAAGCCCCCTCTTCTCCTGAGGCCCCCCTCCCAGGCCGTGCCCGGGTGGGCCCATGCGTTAAGACGGCACTGATCATACTCCGAAGGTTTTTAGCATTCATTGGACCTTTTCGAATCCTCTTCCAAGTCCGATATTTCCGTAGAGCAGTTACTGTGGAATTGCTGTTTCGGTAAAACAATTTGACCAAGAAAGCGCGATCTCCTAACTTATCGTCAGTGTGAGTAGCAAACACATTGAGAAACAAGATCTCTGTGAATGTTTCTTGGTTTTATGACAGCTGCTGCGTGACGTCACATAAATTTTACATGTTTACTACAGATATTCAAAGTGAAACGCTCTCTGCTGGCGACATGTGCAACTAAATTTTTTTCCCCCGAAACAAATTCTCATCACTTCATGAAGTCCTCCACAAAATTTCACGCTTTTCTGATGGCTGATCTCCCCTGTAGGCTACTTTAAAATAGGGTCTTTTAATTATGGACGTCCTGTACATAACCATCGACCATTTTGGTAAACTTGATAAAAAATTTTCACGCATCGCGAATTTATCGCGTTTACGCGTTGGTTATTATATATAATCCCAAACTTGTATTAGTAAATACAGGGTGATTATAATTAATTATAATTAAAGTTCGTTTTTGAAAAGGTTGTGAAAAAAGAACCATTGGTCAGAATGACCTGATATTGCACCTGAATATACATGAAGCAATGAGATTTTGTCTGGCAAAAGAAGAAAAATAGTTCAAAATTGACTGATAGATGACGCTGTACTCGTGATAAGATGTAAATTGAAAGATGTGACCGTAAGAAAAATCGTAGAAAAGCAAGCAGTGATGAGAAACTATCAGGAAAAGGATCTGGTGAGTTAACTGCTACTCAAGAAATGTTCAATATGCTGTCCACCATTTTCTTCTATGCGCCGAAAGCGCACAACAGATCGAAGTGTATCGGGGTGATGTTGTGAATGTGTTGCGTAATGCGGTTTTTCAACTCAACTGCAAGTTCGCAATCAGACCACTGTACACAACATTTTTTAGATCACCCCACGTCAAGTCACAAGGGTTCAGGTCAGGTGATCGTGGTGGCCAAGTTGTTGGAAAATGGCGACTGATAACTCGTGTCATTGCCAAAATGGAGATTCAACAGTTGCTTCGCTGGTGCTGCAATATGCGATGGAGCACCATCGTGCATGAAAATTATGCTATCCACAAATCTGCGCTGTTGCAGTGCTGGAATGAGCTGGTTGCGCAAAAGAGATTCATACCGTGTCCCATTGACGGTACAGGTTACAGGACCCGAAGGACCTATCTCATCGAAAAAGAAAGGGCCCACGATATATGCCGCCGTAAACTCGCACCACATAATGACCTTTGGCAATGATTGCATTTGGAACGGATTATCTCTTGCCCATATCCTGCAATTTTGTGTATTGACATAACCTTGGAGATGGCCACTTCGTCTGCCCACAAGATGTTCCATGGCCATACATGGTCCACTTGCATCCGGACAAGAAATTGCAGGGCGAAATGTTATCGTATTAGCAGGTCTGCAGGAAACAACTCTTGAACATGCGTAATTTTGTATGGATAGCAGCATTGCAGGATGTTTCGCAAAATTTTACGAACCGTGCTGACAGACATGTCTAAAGTTCGGCCAATTCCCAGAGCACTGCTTGACGCTTCCTGAAATGCTGTAACCACTTGCCCCACTGACGTCGAAGCAATTGCTCTCCTCCCTCTGCAACATTGCACGTCAAACGAACCTGTCTCTTCGAATTTATCAATCATCTTCTTTGGACCGTTTGCAGACATCGGACCAGAGCCGCTTCTAATACCCTTTAAAATGTCCGGGATTTTTTTAATGTAGATTCCACACCGTCACCGTTCTTGTAAAAAAGTTTCGAAAGCAGAGGCCGATCCCTCAATAACGACGTCCTGACGGCCTTCTTGGACACCAAAGCCGCTTGAAGGATGCTCTTAGAGGCATTGCTGCTTGAAAGACTCTCAATGCAGCTTTGTTGGACACAGAGCATAACAGGAACTGCATGTTCCCCGCCTTTTTGTCACAATTGCACTGTGCGGTGTGCGTGTCATGTCTTTCAATTTGAATCTTATGACGAGTACAGCACCATCTATCGATCAATTTTTGAACTTTTTTTTCCTTGTGCCAGACAGAATCCCATTGCTTCATGTACTTATATTCAGGTGAAATATCAGGCAATTCTGACCAGTGGTTCTTTTTTTTTTTTTTACAGCCTTTTCAAAAACGAACTTTAATTGTAATCACCCTGTATGATAAATCTTCAATGAAATCACTCGAATTGATCGTGCGTAAACTTCAGTCTAGGATAATGAATCTGATTGGTGATGTTGGGTTTTGTCTGTAAATGTTGAAAAATGTGAAAAAGAGGCCAAAATTACACAATATGGTAGAAAAAAAAAAATGTTCCCATCGTCATATCACACCTTTTTTTCTATAGCAAAGTACTTGTGATACTCGTATCAAGTGCGGGTAAAACTGATAAGCGGCTGAATTAAAGTGATACAAATACAAACACAAAGGCTGCGACAGGCAAGTTGCCCAACGTGGTACCTGAAAAAAGATGCCCATAAAAAAATATGGATGTCAATTATAACTTAAATGCAGCAATCCAATACAAGAGCATATATCACGAAAACACTAATAATTACAATACACTGCCCACAAAGATGATTATGGTTGTCTTATCCAAGTATGGATGGCTTCGAGATTTATCTCAATCTGTTTATAGTACTGCTTTTTTTAAAATGTCAGTTTTGTTAGAATTCACGATCCCCGGAGGTAAACTATTCCATTTATTGACAACAGAATTAGGGAAAAACTCCCTGCGAGACACTACAACTTGGAATTGTCCCTTACTAAACGACATTGGCGTCCCCTTGTTGCGGCAATCCCGATTTCATGTAAATGCTTCAAAAGTTTACCATGTTTGACACGATCGAATTCTTTCTGGAAATCAAGGTAAACAACATCCACATTTTTGCCCTTAGTCACGTCATCTAGAAACAAAGTTGATAGTTTAAGCATGACTTCCCCTTCCTGAACTCATGCTGGTTTTCCGGCAACTTCTTTACGTCTATTCACTTCATCAATTGCCTTTTGATAATAATTTCTAAACTTCTCTAGTGCGAGCTCGTCAAACTCACTGGACGATAATTCGACACGGTTTCTCTACTACCCTTTTTAAATATCGGAACCACATTAGCGTATTCCTAAACTCCTTCACTAGTAAAACTGATGAAAATGTGGTGAAATTTATCAAACTTATACCGAGATGGTTGGTGATTATGCATAATTAATCGATTTATCCCATACATCGGAACCGGTGGATAATTTTGTAGATATTTTCACGTCACCGGTTCGATCCTTTGAATGCGAAATGAAAATACTGAAAAATGCTCATAAATGTATGTGCTAGCCTTACACTTACTAAAATGCCATCGGTCTTCTAAGGACGTGAGTATAAAATACTTTCTTCTTTTGCGAGAGAGATAACATTCATATTCTATCACTAATGGCATAATGACTATTTTCCTACGACTATTCAAGTTTGTTTAATGAATCAGTAACACGAGTTGCGTGACTAATGAGCAAAATTAATAGATTCCGTGCACTATAATCCCCAGGGAGTGAGTATCGAGTTCTCATACCAAGCCTCGACGTTTTGATCATTTATGCTGACATTTTGATTATTCATGTTGACCGTTTTAATTATTTTACACTAATGTTTTTATCATTTATACTAATGTCTTTGTTTTCATTATTCATTTTGACACTTCGATTATTTACGCTAACGTTTTCCCAATTCATGTTGACGTTTTGATTATTTATGGTGACGAATTGGTAGCGATTATTATACGTTATAATCAAGTAAGAATTGTTTAGTTGATCACAGAACAGTATTTTTATGGCATCTGCACATTTTTGCAGATTGCTCACCATTTCACACCTGACGTCCAACGTTATTGCTAGCCTTAAAAATATCCATTTAGAGCGATACTCATCAATGATAATTCACCGGCTCTGCAACTATTAATTAATTTGAATTCACGTTGTTGTTGTTTCCTTGCCACCTAAACCAAGATTTTATGGAAACATTTGAAGCGTAGTACCCATGACCTTCGTTTCGACAGATTGCATGGAATATCGACTTTCCTAAGAATCTGATTGCGATCAAAGCAATTTAAAAGTACAATTTTACCACACATAAAATTGAAGGACTGACTAATGAGCAAATTGATACGACTCTAAATTTGGACAACAGAAAAAATTAGCTGATTGGATATGGAAAACTGAAAACAACTCCGCAGATTTTTAGTGCAACCGTAAAAATGTCTAATCCTATGATTTAGTGGAAGGGAATAGTTTTTCAATCAATGCTGTATCTCAACTTGCAAAACTAACGAGTCCTCCAAACTAACTTCCAATCGAAAGAGTATTTCAAACTTTGCGAATATGTACTTGGAAATCTTATGAATGAGAATAAATGAGTAAAACTCAGTTCTCTAGTTCGAAACTCTGCTGTAACTTATATTTCCAACAGAACAGAATCTTGTGCGGAGACTAAAATTAATATTTTACACTTAGTAATTGTAAAAAATTAATTTTATGAACTTTAGAACATTGCATCTTGCATAGAAAAATGTGTGTTCTTTTTCGTCAGCCCAAAAAAGAAATCACAACTAAGATTAGCTAAATTTTTCTATGTTACAAAAGCCTTATAGACCAGTGCTATTTATGTCAACGTTTTGGTCATATATGGCGGCGTTTCGATTATTTATGTTGATGTTTTAGTTATTTTTGCTGACATGACGGTCGCCTGTTTCAAATTTTGAAATCTTTGAATATTCATTTCCCAATTTTATTTTACACACAGAAAGTGAGTATCTACATCTAACATCTGCAGAGATGAACCGAATGGTTGAGCAGAGTTCATACAAAACAAATAATCAATAGAAGATAATATTCTCTCTCAACAAGAATTCGTTTTTCTTTTTTTACTTCTTAGCGGTGATTGAGAAAATGCATCTGCAAACTCCTGGTAGGAAGTAGTCTCGAGACTGATCTGAATTGTTTTGCAGATGTAGGGTATTGGACTCTGCGTGTGTGTGTTAACGGAGCCGTAACTGCGATTCTGATACCCCTAGTGCCAAGTCAGAAGAGGCACTGAATTAATTGACTCTTTAACCGATCCTTCAACATCACATGGGGGCGCTAAATGCGTGCATGTCCCAGTTGATGAAAAATCTAGTTGGTACCCGGTGTGTAGTGCAAATTTACAATTTTCATTTGAGTATTTGGATCGAAGTGTTTCGTTCATTTACCAACAGAGAAGCGTCAAAAACTCCACAAATCAGGAATAGAAATGATTTTCTTTGGGTACGATGAGGCGTCGAAAGCATATCGCTGCTATAACCAATCATCGAATTAGGTTTAGTCGAGATGTCAAGTTCTGTGTGGAGCATCGAGTATAAGTGACAGCTCCGACGCGAGTGAAGATGATGTTTGTGAAACCGAACTTTCCGGCTCGAGGGAAGCAAAAACTCAGAAGGAGAAATCCAGAAACCCTACAGAGGAGGCTCCCAAATGTGACGGATCCCGAATTCATGTTTCACAAAGGTCAACCAAAGGCATCCCACGCAAGAGACTCGAAGTGATAAGAGCAAGTGGCGACCCTCACATGGAAAATTTCCCTGAGCAGTCGAGGGTACACTCGAGGGGTCACTCGACAAAAAGCTCACGTTCCAGAAAATTAGAGGAGAGTTGTTTGGCCACACTGACTCATATACTGGACTGGAGATAAAGATAACAAGAAGTCCACTACGGGCTGTCTTCTACATAGCCACCAGCTGGATTTCGGAGTAGCAAACGGCCGATCTTTCCTCAACAGAAGCGGAATTCATGGCAAGAAGCTCAGTCGCTCAAGAACTCGGGCTACCGCAACTCAAGACCGAATTGCAAAGCTGTGACTATGTACTGTGACAGCACAAATGCTTTTTCACTCGCCAGCAATCATGCGTGCAATCTTGTAAAACACATTGATATATTTTGTTCGTGAGAAAATTAATGAAGGTTTGCCGGACATTCAGAATATTGATTCCCAAGTTAACCTGTCCGAAGGGTATTCACAAAAGTACTTAATGCTGAAAAATTAGAAAATGTTATGTTTATTTGCGGGGTCAAATGAAGTGGGGTATTGGAGTGTAATATCATTCTCCCCTTTCTAAGTGTAGTTAAGCTGACCATATTTCCTCAATTAAAATACGAGAATACCGGTTTGCGAATGAGGGACATCGCTAATAACTGCCAAATGGTCGCCAAGTTAAGGCGAAATTGCCGATTATAATGCAAAAGTATCTCAAAAACACCGCTGTTTGGGACCAACTAGGGCCGTCTCGTCTTGAGAGCAACACAAGAACACCCCCAAGTTTGATTAGATTTTCAGAATAAGTTCGTTTGTGGCGATTCTAGAATTCCAAACATTTTGTTTCTCAAAAATAGATTCAACTTTTTTTTTGTGCCGTCCACTTTAATGAAATCAAACTCTTTTTTTTTTTTTGGGGCACATCATTGAAAACTGCATATATGGTTTTTTTTAACGTTTTCGGACGCTTGAAAATTTTCTAGAACACAATCTCAATCTTAAAAAATCGCTAGGGCTATTGGCCACTAAGGCTCTTTCCCTACGACGGTGTTTCTCAAAGTGTATGTCTCGATTCCTAGGGGCGTCGCGGGAGCTGGAGATATTCATTTGTGTTCCTATTTATGCTTTGAGAAATGGTTTATTTATAAGTATAAATATCCAAACTATTACGGGGAGTTGAATCATGGCAAGAGAGCCGCTGGTGAAAAAAGTTTGAGAACCACTTCCCTATGATATTGATATTTAGATAAAGGCATAAGGCTAATAAAGGTACTTGCAGAACGTATGCACTACAACCTTTTTTTACTCATCTAATATTATTTCCCACATACAAATATGATAATTTTGAAAAATATTAGAGTAATACCAAAAAACACTAGAGACGCGATTACTATTTTTTTAATGTCAGATCTGGCATCAGCACCGAAAGAACCAATTAAGATTAGCTAAATTTTTCCATGCTATAGAAGCTTTATAGACCAGTGTTATTTATGTTGACGTTTTGGTCATATATGGCGACGTTTCGATTATTTAGGCTGACGCGTTGGGCGTTTTGACTACTTACGTTTATTCACGTGATCTACACATTCAATATTCATCTGCCAATTCTATTTTACACACAGGAAGTGAGTATCTACATCTAACGCCTGCGGGGATGAACCACACGGTTGAGCAGGTTTCATAAAAAGTATTCAAATCTAATCGATAGAACTCACTATATTTAAAAAAATTCGTTTGTTTTTTAGTATTGACGGGGATTCAGAAATGCATGTGCAAACTTCTGATAGAAAGTTGGGTGTCTCAAGACTGATCTGAATTATTCTCAGATGTAGCGTAGTAGATTCGTATTCACTGTCACCTTTATTACTTTATCAGCACCACAAAATCAATGGAAATTAGCTAAATTTTTCCATGTTATTTAAACCTTATAAACCCGTATTACTTATGCTGGCGTTACCGTAAAACGCGGTGAATAGGAACGGAACTTCGTAAAAAAAAAAAGCACACAAACATATTCCCTTATTATTATTCCGAACCAAATTTTTTCTTTTCGGTTGGCCAGCATGATAATACGTTGATGAAGTTTGTGTTGTTGCCACCACTGCTTTCATGTTTACAAGAGTGTAAATAACGCCATTAAAAACGCCGGATATTTGACATAGCCAAAACTTCTCCTGAAGGGTGTACCTGTGCATTTTTCATTAAAAAACATTTTTGTTTTGTAACAATACACAGTATGATATATATATATATATATAACACTGGGGGTGTTCCTTTATATACCCCTTACAGTTTGTTCACGTTTCAATTGAACGAATAGGAACAAGCAAAGGATTTAATAGGTGTTCCTATCCACCCCACAGAGAGGGGTGAATAGGAACACGATGTTTTTTTTTAATGTATAGTTAACTTTATTTTCTTGGTATCTATAAGAGGAGGTAGGGTACAAATAATTAGCTAGAATTCTTTCATATATATTTCACAAAATACTTAAATACTTAATATTGTTTTTTTACATTCAAAGTTGAAAACCGTTCCTATTCACCCCATTTTAGGGTATTTATGATGATTTATGGTGACTTTTCGGTTATTTATGTTGACGTTTTGATCATTTATGACAACGTTTCGATTATTTATATTGACGTTTTGAAAATTTATGGTGACGTTCTGATTACTTGAGCTGACTCGTCGCTCGTTTTAACTATTTCTTAAAGTTCATGATCTACTCTTTCAATATTCATATCCGAATTTTATTTTAGACACAGAAGGTGAGTATCTACATTTAACGTCTGCAGAGATGAGCCGAACGGTTGAGCAGATTTCACTCAAAATAAATAAACGATAGAAGTTAAAGTGTCTCTCAACGGGAATTCGTTTTTCTTTTGTTTTTTACTTCTTAGCGGTGATTGAGAAAATGCATCTGCAAACTCCTGGTAGAAAGTAGTGTGGCTCAGGACTGATCTGAATTGTTTTGCAGATGTAGGGCATTAGACTCCAAGTGCTAACAGGGCCGTAACTGCGAGTCTTACAGCCCTAGCACCAAGCCAGAAGAGGCACTGAATTAATTGAATCTTTAACCGATCCTTCAATATCACCCGGGGGCACAAAATGCGTGCACGTCCCGGTTGATGAAAATCTGGTTACCCGCTATGTAGCGCAAATTTGCAGTATATGTGGGTAAATTGCCCACGGCGATAGACCGGAGTTCGTCTTGGTTTGAAAGAAAAATTATAAGTTACCAAGTAAATGTGATAAATCCGGTTATTATGCATAATTAACCGACCATTTTGTAAGTTTGATAAATTTTGCGAAACAATCCAATTCACCGGTGGTTATGTATAACACCCAGCTCATATTGGTAAATATGATAAATCATCGATTAATTACTAAAATTTACCGAAAATTTTGCTCAAACTTCAGTGTAGAATGATCGAGACACGAAGGTGAGCAGATTTCCCCGTCAAAAAGTCTCGACACAGGCCGCTACAGGCCTACAATGGTACAAATATTCAATCATTACACTTCACTTCTCAAATATAGATGGCATCACTGAAAAATCATACGCAACACTTAATACGCACTCAGACTGTTAGGTACACACACTCGCATCTCGGGCACAATTCACTCGGTGGTAAATCCCCCACGTCGATTGACCTGAGTTCTTCCGACACCATCATTAGCAGAAGGCCTCCGCGCGAAGCTCATGACGTTGCCGAAGAAGGTCATCTCACCTATACCCATTGGATACAGCAGGCCGACGCATGCGCCATCTTTACCCCCTTTTTTTTTTTTGTAGCATATCCAATCGCTATAGGTGAGATGACTTTCTTCAGTGACGGCACGAACTTCGCGCGGAGTCCTCCTGTGGGTCGGTTGTGCTCGGTTTGAAAGAAAGAAATGTCTAGAATGATGGATTTGATCGGTGATTTTGATTATGTTTAAAAATGCTTAAACAATGAATGAATTTTAATGAAAGTTAGCATTAAATGCTGATAACTTATACTGTTTTTTATCCTTATAACACTTTTTTTTCCATTTAATTTAATTTTTACGTCAAAATATGTGTTGTGCACCCCATCATGTACGGAAGAAACTGATGAATGGTTGAAATTTGAGTAAATTTATATTTACTTACTTAAATTTTAAATAGTATATTTCAGAATTATTTCTTCTATATTTATCATACTTACCAACTTCAATCGTGAATCATTCATAATCACCCCTCCTGTAAAAGTGATGAATGCAGGAAAATTTATCAAACTTAACCAAGACGATTGGCAATTATACATGGGGAGCCATTCAAGTATTACGTAAGCAAATTTTCAGCCACTTTTGACACCCCTCCCCCCCTTGTCAGCAAAAGTCAGCAAAACATACTGACCCTTCTCCTCTCCCGTCAGCAAAATTTCGTCAGCAGCTTAGAATATTTCATATCTTCAAAAAGGGGTGGTTGTTGATGACGTAAGCAACCTGCAACCCCCCCCCCCATTGTCATCAACAGTCAGCAAATCTTAAACCCCCTCCGCCCCTCGATGCTGACGTAATACTTGAATGACCCCTAATAAAAATACAAACACAAAGGCCCCCAACACACAAATTGTTCAACGAGGTGGCTAAAAAAAAAGATGGCATTAAAAAATATGGATGTCAAATATAACTACAATTCAGCAACTCTATATATCACAAAAGAAAAAGAAACTAATAATTAATACTATATAAACATTGTTGTAGTGTGCCTTCTCGGGGCCCCGGGGAAGATTTTGCCTTAGGCTCCTCTTGAAAGGGTTATTATTATGCGAAATAAGCGTAAATTTCTGTGGAAACCGATTACGGTTCGGGGCCCTGGGGCAGTGCCCCGTTGCCCTAGCCTAGTTGCGGGCCTGTATTTAAAGGCACTTATACATTAGCAAGCGGATCATGTAACGTAAGCATTCGCAATTGATTGTTCAGTATTTTGTACGGTGTTGTGAACGATTCTTGAGCCGTGTGTGTTTGAACTGGACCCCATGGCCCCCACATCCTAGAGCAGGGCCTCTAGGCTGGGATCTTTTGTACCCCCCCCACAAAATTCCACCACATTTTCACGGACCCCTTTATGATGAGTTTATAGCGTGAAAAAGCAAAAAAATGGTGAAAATCGTCCTAGGCCCCAGGGCTGGAACCTTGTCAGCCCATTGTGGGGGGCCATGCTGGACCCACCGGGAATCAGTTTTTTTAACGAACCCAAAGGAAAGAAAAGGAACACAAAGGAAGTATGTGTACCCACGAAACGGATTAGAACCTCTGCAGGAGGGTCGTACGTTACAAGATCGGCCGGTTAATGTATATACGCGCATTTATATGCCGCCTATAAAAAAATTATGGTTGTCTTATCTAAGTACGGATTTCTCGATTTATCGTGCTTCTTTTTAAATGTGTCAATTATGTTAGAACTCACGACCCCCGGAGGTAAACTATTCCATTTATTGATAACCCTATTAGAGGGGAAAACTCTCTGCGACACCACAACCTGGAATTGTTTCCCATACTAAACGGTACTACTTACTGAACAACATATGAACCTCGTCCATATTCCTCTGCGGAACTTCTAACGAATGGGTACATGTTGAAATGTGCGTGTCCGTTTCGTGAAACTAACGTGAAGTTTGTTTCTGTGTGTAATGCTTGCATCTGCCATCTATTTTTCAAACTATGAGTGAAGTGCATTGATTGAAGATTTGTACTGTTGTACTGTTGTAGACTTGTTGCTCTCTGTGGCGAGTCTTTTTAACAGGGAGATCGGTTCGCATTTGCGCCTCGAAGTTGGGGAAACACCACGGAAAATCAGTTTCAGCCGACGACCACTGTTGCTGCGGTGGGGTTTGAACCAGGGTCCTCTCGATGCGAGACCGTCACTATGACAACTCGACCACCACAGCGGCTACTAAACGATATTGTTGCGGCAGTCGATTGACGGTGTATAAATAACTCATGGTCCATCTTATCCATCCCGTTGAAAATTTTGAACACTTCGATCCCTGACACCTGCGTTCATCTATCGGTAAACGTATTAAAAAAAATTGAAGTCTCTCTTCATAGCTCAAGCGTGTACCTACAAGAGCACGCGTAGCTCTTCTCTGCACCCCCTTCAACCAAGTCTTATGTCCCTCTGAACCGCGAAAAAGAACGCGCCTGCGCGATGGTCAGGCGGTACTTGTGTTTTTGCCGCTCATATGAGAGAGTCACGCGGCACGCTAGTTCTTGTAGGTTCTGTAAATTTAATTGTATAATAAATGTCAATTATATCTTTGAATTGTAGAAGGAAGTGTTCTTCAACAGCCACACTCCTTCTACACGCTCAACAATGTTTAGAAAACCTAATAGTGGAGCGAAGAGGTACGAGTTACACGAATTGCGACTAGCAAGGAAAAAAATGCATAGGGGGTGGAAGAAGAGATTTCCGCACATAGTAAAATAGAAAGAGGATGGAAAAAATGACCGGAGGGGTTCTGAAATGTAAGGGTGTGATGATAATGATCCCTCCGCGGGAGAGAAGAAAAGATAGAGAAACGGATCCCTTTTCCTTATGTTATACGTGTAGGAAATTTGCTCATGAAGTTTGGAGATGTAATTCGGATCCTTATTCGGTGGGTTATAACAAAAAGCGTCACAAGGTAAGCTTGTGACGCTTTTTGTCTGCACGCCCAAGACTAGTGGTTTCGAAATCATTACTCTGTATGTTACAGAACGATAATTATGCATAATTACCAATTTATCACATGCACACACGTATATGCATTACGGTAAATGTGAATCCTGAAAATGTCTCTTTCCCGCAATATCTTTGCCCCTGATCTTCAACACGGTGCTTACATAATAAGAAAAAATCCAGGCATTTCCCAGTTTTGAAATTGCAAGAAGTAAGAAATGAACGATTTGAAAAAAAAAAACTGTACCATTCACTGCGAACATATCGCTGACGATAAATTCAGAGAGAGATTCGGCGTTATTAATGTTCGTGAATGCATATTTTCTTCCAGTGTGTAAGTATAAACTGAAACATATGTGCTTTTTTTTTTGAAGATATGTGAGAAGATCGTGTTTCATCATAATGATGTGGCCTTGCAAACGAATTTTCCATTTTGTATGTCGAAACATTAATGTCGTACTTTTACGTTGTTTGCAATCTGTCTCTTGAGCGCAGTTAGTAGACTTACGGTGGAGAGCGGGTGTCGTATAAATACGGGTCATTGTAAGTGCGTAATGTTGTTTGTATCGTTTCTACATAGATAGTACTACACAGGTATAAACATTTCCAAAACAATTAGATTAGGTTTGGTACGGCGCACCGATAGACGATAACGGTATATATAAACGAAGTTATAATAAAATCCCATACCCCTGGAAATATGCAAATTTCGACACAAGGGTTAGTTTACTTCAGTAGTTGCTGGGGTATTCGAACGCGACTTTATATGTACGTCTGGAGTACTTATTACCTGTTTTATTTTTAGTGTTCAAAAAATTACTTATTCATTTATATTTTCGACAAACTTTTTTGGTGTTATTCCGTGTAGTTTGTGTGGTTTTCCCTTTCTTACTGTATTTTTTTTACTATATATTCACTTTTTTACTCTATTTATTACTATGAAATGGGCCACTGTGAAGAGGATAGTGGACAAGAAATATGTGCTGATGCGTTATCGGATTTTTCGTGTAATAAGTGATGTCTAGAGCCCGGAAGTTCAGGCAAAATGCCATAAATGCCTATTTCAACATAGTTTTAAGTTTATTAGCGAA
Organism: Pholcus phalangioides; assembly: GCF_987345545.1. Classification (NCBI taxonomy): domain Eukaryota; kingdom Metazoa; phylum Arthropoda; class Arachnida; order Araneae; family Pholcidae; genus Pholcus; species Pholcus phalangioides. The sequence continues at coordinate 5,207,141 of NW_028301617.1, read as the reverse complement.
TTTCAGAGGCCATATAATCTGTAAAACTTGGATATTATGGGCATTGAAAATTTAAAAAAAAATCGCTGTTTTTAAAATTTTACAAATTTCAGTATTAGATTTATTTGCACAACAACACAGGTGAATACAAAAAATATAGTTCCATAGCTTCAAGCATGTTTTACAGTGCTTTAAAATGGGATGTTTGATGTAGGACAAATTTACCCTAACACGTGGGCTAATTTAGCCCAAAAAAAATATATATACAGTAAAACCTCGATAAGTCGTCACCTCAAGTCAGTGGTTCCCAACCTTTTTCAGTCCGCGTACCCCCAGTTGGCTCGGTTCCTTTCAGCGTACCCCCAACCCCGAATCCTCCAGACTCCCCCCCCCCCAATCTGTTTCACCCATTACAGTTTTCGAAATACTTCCAAAAAGGTACATGTTTAATTAAATTAAATGGTCTATTTTTGCATTACTTAGCTTTTTTATTTTTCAAGTGAGCAAACAAATTAACACAAAGTTGTGAAAGAAATTAATGTGATGTTTTGGACTGTATTGAATTACAAAGTTTTGAAAAATTAAGCTCAAAAGGGTATAAATACAAACTCAAATCCGGTGCTGCGTTCAATTTGCTTCTATATTTATTTTTTTATATAAGTATACGAAGAAAACGCCCGTTCAACAAGCTACGTGCTAACAAACGGCAACAAAAACATTATGGCTTTTCTAGAAAGTTCAACGTATTGGTCACCGCGGCAAGCGCAAAAACTAACTAGTTTCAACATTCCGTCATTGAAGAGGATATTCAGAGGGGTATCTGATGCAAGCTCTAGCAATTTCTCCTTTTCTGGAATCGACATTGAAGTCAGTTCAAAATACTCTTCTTTGAAAGGATTAGATGTCCACCGATCGTCCATTTCCGGCTCTGAAAAATATTTTTCGAACAAGGATTTCAATCCTTCCAAGTAGCCGACTGTTAAATTTAGCTCAGCTTGGGGCAAGAAATCGTGAAGTGTTTCAAACACTTCCTAAAAAGAAGGGCTACCTCGTGCCGAAGTTCGAACAGCAACGTCAGGACTTGACCTCTGGACAGCCATCTAACTTCGGTGTGCAAAAGCAAAGCGTTATGAAGGATGTCCATGTCTTCACACAACAATTTAAACAACCTGTAGTTGTTAGAATTCACCTCGACAATGTTGGCAACCTTGACCGCTTCATCAAGAACGTTTCGAAAGTTTGGAGGCAACGGTTTCGATGCAGGGATCTGTCTGTGCAGTGAGTCCATTTCATTTTGTGAGCGACTTCTTCCACGCTTGCACGACGGCCTGAGTAGCAAGCAACCTTCCGTGGATCTTCCTCCATCTGTAGTGAGCCCAATGCATTTTGACCATCGCGTACCCCGTGGTGGAGGAGCCCTGGGCAGGGAAAAGTAAACAGAAGACCTCAACTTGGGAAAGAATGTCTAATTTTTTCATAAAAGATATTTTGTTTAAATTTCAAGCCCTAAATTAGTAGAGAGCCCATGCAGAAATGAGATCTAGCTGGAACAGTTCCCAACGTTCCAAAAACCTTAGTCGACAAATGAACTTCCCCAGCGTAACTTTCGTTAGTTAAACTGTTCCGTTTGGGTATAAATAGGATTTTATGGTCACTTTTAAGCATAGGGCAATGCTGTTAACAAGCACTTTTTTTAATGGGAGCCATAAAAATAGTCTGTTCCTCTTTCTCAAACTTTTCCATAGTGACGACTTGACCGAAATTAGCGACGAGTAAACGAGGGTTTAATAACATTGTTGTCTATGAGAGCTGGAAGGGCCTGAAGAAAAATGACGACTTAACAGGAGTGGCGACTTACCAGGGTGACGACTTAACGAGGTTTTACCGTATTATGAAAAGGCATTTGTTATATATCAGTCTTTTAAAGAAAAGTTTGAGCTGTCTAAAAATGGCCTTAAGGTATCCGACTACGTTGAAAACGTCATTTTGGTAAAAAAATATAGATTTCCATTTTTAAAATTTTTTTTTTATAAAAGCCCTGTTTGTTGTGATTCCAAAATAGGCCTTGTTTTATTTATATAACGCTCAGAACCGAAGTAACGTCCACTTTAGTGTTGCGTTTTTACATACAAGTAATCCGTGAACAAAAACTTTAAACGTGTTTTACCGGATAATGATATTTTTGGCATTTTACTTGAGTTTGTGACATTTTGCTATACATAGTAGAGGTTATGAACTAAAATCGAAGGTCTATCATGCATATATTTTGAATTACAGTGTTTTATAGACGAAATGTAGGATGAAATTTCAGAAAATTCACATGTAGCGCAACATATTTGAGTGTAACTTATGAGCATATCATTCAATCCTTTAAATTTTAGTTCATAACCTGCAACATTACTAGCTAAATGTACTGTGAAAATCCCAAAACATCTCATTAACAAAATTTTTAGCTATCGTGTTTCGAATATCACGAGAATTTTGCCTCGAATTTGGCATACAAGTGACCTTTTCATAGAAAATGACATTAGGTAGATCGAAATTTGTTACTGCTTTCACCATTTCGAGACACTTTCTATCAAAAAATGTTATTACAGTTCACTCCAGTACCATTTTAAAGAAAAGTGACAAGAAGTGTAGTTAGCTGCTTAAATCTCAGTATTTAGTATTTGTTATTTTCTAGCAGAAGGGGCCGGGATTACATTATAAAAGACTGATAAGAGTTATTTTATAAAATTTGAAAAATGCAACCAATAAGATAATCATTTGCATTTTCTCGAACGTAACCAATATGCGTATTGAATGGATTTCTCAAGTTTTATAATAGAGCTTTTATCAAACTTTTACAGTGTAGTCCCGGCCTAAGATTGAACAAAAAACTTTTATAAAAGTGGACAAAGTAACACGTGTTTAAGGCTTCGTCATTTTCGTCTTGAAATACGGAATACCTGCACCTCGACGAAAATAAAGCAGGGAGACTAAAATTTTTGTTTGGGATATATTTTTAGTGAGCTAATTGTTACGAATTATAGTTCTTAACGTTTGTTTTACTAAGAATTTCTACGTGATGATCAAATTAAAAACCCTAACTACTTCATTTTCTCAGGACGTAAGTGGAGGTTTCGCTTTCAAAATAAAATATAAAAAAAAACCACCCTATTTTTGCAGGTGTGATAACATTATTCATTCATTTCCAGTCTTAATTCTAGATTTTCAATCCGTGGTGGTTTTAATCGTTTTTAGAGCGAAATGAATGTAAGTATTTGGATCCCTTGCGACCGCTTAGGAGTAAATCAACAATAATATTAAATCAAATTTATTCATTTTCAACACACATTAGTTTTGTGAAACATATTTATCACCCAGAGGCTGGGTGATAAAAATCTCTTGGGTAAAAGCACATATAGGCCAATGAATTGGCGGATACCACGACGAAGGAAGCTACCGAAGATCGGAATCATTACAGGTGATCTGCTGCTCTTCCTGCATCGCACGCCAAAGCAATCCTATGTAAGGATCTAATGAATAAATGGCAACAGAGGTGGGATGACAACATAGAGCCCGGTCGATCAACTCATAGCATCTTGTGACATGTAATGCCTCGGAACCATAAATGGACACGTGAAATGATAATGTTCGTAACGAGCCATGGTCTGTTTCCGGCTAACCTTCATAGGTGGTTCAAATCAATCCCCAGTGATAAATGTGCATGTTTGGCCATAGGTACGCCTCTTCACTACGCAACTCTATGCCCCAAGACAACGGCTTTCCACTTCAGAGAGCCAGCTGAACATCTGCGAATACCTTGGCTTGGGTGCATCCTGAAGCGAGAAGATTCGAAAAGTAAAATACGTAAATTGGTCCGCTTTCTAGAGCAGCACCCTGAGGATATCGGAGCCAGAACCAGATGGAGAGCCACCTATGCCAGTTAGGAGATCCACTAGACTACGACGTCAACTACACCCAGACAGCGATCTCATACATCTGTTTAGAGAAGAGGAAGAAGAAGAGGAGCCTGAGTAGTCGAGAATGGTTTGATCCACACGGGCTTATCGAAAAGCTGGATACAAGCAGCAATTGCTGACGAATGTCTTTGGACCAAATTAAACCACACGTTGCAGCGATTAGATCAACCCAGCAGCAGATTGACAGCTTTCATTGATGTGATAGTTACTGATTCAATGAAAATCAAATCAAGTTTTATCAAGAACTATTCTCGATTATGATGATGATTTCGTGATTTATAACCTGTGATTTTGTGATTTATTTACACGAATCACCATTTTTTCGATCATAAATTTTATACTTGTTTACTGGCGAGGTGCGTAATGGCACCTGCCCATGTATGCAACATATCTTTCTCAAGATCAATAAATGGTTAGGTTTCCCCGGAGGCACCCGAGTCCCCTGGGACAATGTGCTTATATCACCGAGTGTAACAGAGCCTGGGTGTCTCTCGGTTCCTATCACTATCACCCAGAGGATGTGATGCCTGTACGGATGATTGAAAATTTACATGATAGTTAATGAATAAAATATATAAAACATACACTCAATTATTGTTGAGTTTGCTTAAAAGAAAGTAACGTGATAATGTTATTTTCAGAGTTAAAACGTTTCAAGTGTGTAACACATTCAACACAAACGAAATGATTTTTTTTTTTTTTTTGTTATTACTTAATTTCAACGGGTGGCAAAACCTACACAACAGTGCGTAAGTACCGTTTTTTCTACGTCTCATCTGATCTTCTTCGGTCGAAACGAATAAGTTACAATTATATTTCGTTATGACGACTTAAGGCGCGTATGCACAAGCGCGTCGATCTTGTAGCGTACGACCCTCCCCCCAGCAGGTCTAACGAGGCTTTTTGGATCACGTGATATTTCCCTTTTTTTTGAGGGACATACAAGATATCCAATATGGCGACTTCCTGTGCGATTCATGAAAGAAACAAATCTAAATTAAAGAAGCATAGAAATGAATCGTTTTTTCTTCTTTTTAATGGGATCTAGAAATTTCGAATTTTTCTTTAACTTCAAGTTCTCGATCTGCCCCAGTTTTCCCTTCAAAAAATGCTTGATTAAAGCTGCGGTTCTTCGATGTAATTTATATGGGCCCATAATTAATTTCAAAACATCCTAAATTATATGGATCGATGCAATTGGACAATATAAGACAATACGGAGACATTAATTCTCATTTTCCCGCTTGAGAAGATGAAAATAAAAATCTGAAATTAATGTTATTGCATGGATATCCATCTCAAAAGTGGGTTTAGCTCATTATTTTATATAATCCCCTTATCGAGGTGTCACTGGACTTTGTTATATATATGTTATATATTGAACGCTTTGATATCTCCTTGAGATGGGAAGCGGGGTGTGTCCGGTCCTTCAATGTTCATTATTTTATATTTAATTTTCTAGGCTTCGTATCTCTAAGCGAGCTCAATATTTCGAAAACCAAAGCCTCAATTCAATTTTTTAAATTATTGATGTGGCGGAAAACCCCCACTAAATTTTCGCATTTCTACGCTAAAATCGGCAATTTCAGCATTGATCTCTATGGGGGATCATCTAGTGTATGTCCCTCAGGAGTGATGATGATGATGATTATGACGTCTATTCGAAAAGGCTCATTCGCTAGTAGGTACACAAACTTCCTTTGCGTTCGTTGAAAAAAACCGACTCCAGGTGGGTCCAGTGAAAACAGCTCGGAAACACCGTACAAATTACTGAACAACCGATTGCGAATGCTTTCAATGCATGATCCACGCTTTAATGTACACGCACCTTCAGATGTAAACAACTGTCGTATCAGCATTCAAAGTTCAGTCGGTGCTGCCAATACGTACGCAGTGAATGAAAATCATGTTGAAATAAATTTGTTTTTCTGTGTAGAATGGTTGCGGGTAGAACAGTCACCGCTTGTCTTGAGACGTTTTCGATGGGAACCCTTGCACCTAGAGGTTTAAAAACGACCCATAACGTGAACAATGACACCATCCATTGATATGGAATGTTTTCACACAAAAAATCGCCCTTCTGTTCTTTTTGGTCATGTCATCTCCGCGCATTCTCGTGCGGTGTGAACAGCAGCAAAGCAAGATCGCTTAGGAATCGATTCAAACTCTATAAATTATGTTGATTGATTCGTGTCAAGACCATGCGTTGTTCCTTCATGAGCAGGAAGTAAGTGAAACAGTTTCTTCATTGTGTGTAATGTGTTTCGTTTTCCCTTTCTTAACAGTAACTCGCGTTTAATTTCACTATTCAATGAACGTAAACCACTCCAAGTAAGGCCCCTTTCACACGGAGCGGATGCGGATGCGGATGCGGAAGCGGGTCCGCATACCCTTTCACACGAGCACTGAAGATGCGGGTGTTTCGCCCGCATCTTTAGGTTGAAATTCGTGCATAAAAACTATTTTTTCGCAATTTTTGTAACTGTTTTTCTCCTTCACCCCTGATTCAGTGCCCATATGCAGCCTAGAGGTATTCTTTGGTGGTTTAGTCTAGAGCCACATAGAATATGGGAATAAAGATGTCTTCATTCCGATCCTCACAAGTAGTCGATGGGAGAAAATGTCTTCAAATATTTTCAAAAGATTTTGAAAACAAATCTGTCTTTCCGGAAAAATATGAAAGAAAAATTCCAAAAACATCCAATGTTCGAAAAATCCAATCCAAAAACATCCGAAACTAATATGTTCCTAAAAAAAAAATTCAGGAGATATCAAAGAATTTGCAAGTAGAAAAAAAGGGGAGGGGTGGGGACGTTCAAAATGTCTGTGCTTAGAAATATTCACATCACAATTCTGTCTTAGGCCGGGATTACAGTATAAAAGTTTTATAAAAGTTAGTTTATAAAACTTGAAAAATGCAACTGATAGGCCGATCAGTTAAGTTCGCTCGAATGTAACAGATGTGTTTATTGATTACATTTTTCAAGTTTTATAGTGTAATATCAGCATTAGGCCGGGATTACACTATAAAAGTTTTGTAAAAGCTCTTTGATAAAACGTGAAAAATTCAACCAATATTATCTTATTGGTTGAATTTTTTGAATGCAAAATGTGTGTGCGTGTGTGTGCACCGGTTGCATTTTCTGGAATGCAACCGATGCGCCTATTGGTTGAATTTTTCAACTTTCATAAAAGTTCTTTTATAAAACTTTATAGTATAATCCCGGCCGGATTACACTATAAAAATTTTATAACAATTATTTCAAAAAAAGCAACTGATAAATTTATCGGTTGCATTAGAGCAAATGCAACCGATAAATTTATTAGTTGCTTTTTTCAAGTTTTATAAAATAACTTTCATAAACCTTTTATAGTGAAATCCCATCCTTAGATTAGTCACTTCTGAAATATAAAATTTCATTTTTTAAGTTTATAGACTGAATATCGTGTAAAATATACTTGTAGGTATCGGGGAACGACCAAAAATATTCAAATGCTAGGGTCTTCAAACGTCTTAATCCGGCCCTGAGTGAACACCGTACGTGGATAACGTTGTTTAATAAAAGTATTTTTTTTAAAGTTTAAAAAAATTAACAGATTAAAAATTTTAAAAAATAACAAATATTTAAAATAATATTTCAGATATTTATATTTTTAAATAATTTTAAAAATTTAAAAAGAAAAAAATTAAAATTTTTAAATTAAATTTGAAAGTTATTAAAGTATGTAGTCAATTAAATATTCGTAATGAACAGAACGGCTTATCATTTTTGTTCCGTCAGTGGCCCTTGTTGGCAGGTTTTATTGTATAAAATTGTAAAGTATGGACAAAAGGCAGTTAAAGTTGCTATATCTCAATCTCAGAACGAAACAAAGGGATAGACGTATGTAGGTACATTATATTACTGAGCAGGGACCATCATATGGTGTTTTATGATGGTCATTTTATCATTATGGCAAATAATTAAAAAAAAATCCGTGAAAAATCACCTTCAAAAAGTACCCAAAGATGCGGACGAATTCGCTCCGCATCCGCATCGTCTGAATAGCTCCGAATAAACCTATTGTCAAAACTTCTATGTGCGGATGCGGAGCCCGCACTTAGGGCCCTTTCACACGGAGCGGATGCGGATGCGGACGCGGATGCGGATGCGGGTCCGGAAGAAGTTTTAACAATTGGAATATTCTGCGCCTTTCAGACGAGCCGAAAAATCTCCGCACCTAGGAAATGTTCATGCGGGTCCGGACGTCGTCCGCATGTGTCAAAACCTAAGTGCGGGCTCCGCATCCGCACATAGAAGTTTTGACAATAGGTTTATTCGGCGCTATTCAGACGATGCGGATGCGGAGCGAATTCGTCCGCATCTTTGGCTACTTTTTGAAGGTGATTTTTAACGGAATTTTTTTTAATTATTTGCCATAATGATAAAATGACCATCATAAAACACCATATGATGGTCCCTGCTCATTAATATAATGTACCTACATACGTCTATCCCTTTGTTTCGTTCTGAGATTGAGATATAGCAACTTTAACTGCCTTTTGTCCATACTTTACAATTTTATACAATAAAACCTGCCAACAACGGCCACTGACGGAACAAAAATGATAAGCCGTTCTGTGCATTACGAATATTTAATTGACTACATACTTTAATAACTTTTAAATTTAATTTAAAAATTTTAATTTTTTTCTTTTTAAATTTTTAAAATTATTTAAAAATATAAATATCTGAAATATTATTTTAAATATTTGTTATTTTTTAAAATTTTTAATCTGTTAATTTTTTTAAACTTTAAAAAAAATACTTTTATTAAACAACGTTATCCACGTACGGTGTTCACTCAGGGCCGGATTAAGACGTTTGAAGACCCTAGCATTTGAATATTTTTGGTCGTTCCCCGATACCTACAAGTATATTTTACTCGATATTCAGTCTATAAACTTAAAAAATGAAATTTTATATTTCAGAAATGACTAATCTAAGGATGGGATTTCATTCTAAAAGGTTTATGAAAGTTATTTTATAAAACTTGAAAAAAGCAACTAATAAATTTATCGGTTGCATTTGCTCTAATGCAACCGATAAATTTATCAGTTGCTTTTTTTGAAATAATTGTTATAAAATTTTTATAGTGTAATCCGGCCGGGATTATACTATAAAGTTTTATAAAAGAACTTTTATGAAAGTTGAAAAATTCAACCAATAGGCGCATCGGTTGCATTCAAGAAAATGCAACCGGTGCACACACACACACACATTTTGTATTCAAAAAATTCAACCAATAAGATAATATTGGTTGAATTTTTCACGTTTTATCAAAGAGCTTTTACAAAACTTTTATAGTGTAATCCCGGCCTAAGGCTGGTATTACACTATAAAACTTGAAAAATGTAACCAATGAACACATCTGTTACATTCGAGAGAACTTAACTGATCGGCCTGTCGGTTGCATTTTTCAAATTTTATAAACTAACTTTTATAAAACTTTTATACTGTAATCCCGGCCTAAGACAGAATTGTGATGTGAATATTTCTAAGCACAGACATTTTGAACGTTCCCACCCCTCCCCTTTTTTTCTACTTGCAAATTCTTTGATATCTCCTGAATTTTTTGTTTTTTTTGGAACATCGAATGTTTTGAATGTTTTTGGATTTGATTTTTCGAACATTGGATGTTTTTGGAATTTTTCTTTCATATTTTTCCGGAAAGACGGATTTTTTTTTCAAAATGTTTTGAAAATATTTGAAGACATTTTCTCCCATCGACTACTTGTGAGGATCGGAATTAAGACATCTTTATTCCCATATTCTATGTGGCTCTAGACTAAACCACCAAAGAATACCTCTAGGCTGCATATGGGCACTGAATCAGGGGTGAAAGAGAAAAACAGTTACAAAAATTGCGAAAAAATAGTTTTTATGCACGAATTTCAACCTAAAGATGCGGGCGAAACACCCGCATCTTCAGTGCTCGTGTGAAAGGGTATGCGGACCCGCTTCCGCACCCGCATCCGCGTCCGCATCCGCATCCGCTCCGTGTGAAAGGGGCCTTAGGTTTTGACACATGCGGACGACGTCCGGACCCGCATGAACATTTCCTAGGTGCGGAGATTTTTCGGCTCGTCTGAAAGGCGCAGTATATTCCAATTGTTAAAACTTCTTCCGGACCCGCATCCGCATCCGCGTCCGCATCCGCATCCGCTCCGTGTGAAAGGGGCCTAAAGCTTCACGTGTTAAACATGTTTGTATGATTAAAAAAAAAGTCCCAAGACTGAGTACGTAGCGCGGCAAATGTGTCGAGGCAAAAAAACGGTCATCGTGCAGAGTGGTGTCAATCAGACGGATGTGAGCATTAGGAGCTGTGTAACACGTGCGTTCGGTGATCACGTAAAGAAGTACACTTTGCGATTATGCTATAGACCACAAACTAGAGCAGCAAACGGACAACAACTCTGCATCAAGCTCGAGAAATCAGTAAAGGATATGGCAGTCGTGACAATGAAACAATTCGCCACGGAGATGTTTTGAGTAGCACTTCACGCTCCAGAAATAGCGGACCGGCACTGGAAAACAACGAGAAGACCACGAGCAAAACTTACAAAAACGGGGACCAAAATTAGGAAACTCGTTCATGAGGATCAAAGAACCCGTTAGAAGACATTACTAACATTGTCAATGCTCATACAAAACTGTGCGCGAGATTCTTACGTTATGCACCCCATTGCCGCAAATTTATTAACCGAAGATTACACAGCCCGAACAGGATACAATCCGTGTTTAACTCTGTCAAGGAGTCAGTCTTCCAGTACTGTTGTGTATGCACACATCTTGAAGTGCTATTCAGATCATCTCACACTACTCAATGCTTCATTGCGGTAATCCTCAATGACATCTCACGTGTCTCTATTCCCGATTTTCTGAATTTGACGAGTATCTCGCTGCTTTATCCTGTTAGCAAACCATATCGATACCACAGCTGTGCTCATTCACGTGTTCGCCAGACATCGTCTACCATGCCTCTATGCAGGGCCGTCTTAAGAGCATCATGTACCCCAGACCAAATTATTTTTTCTGAGGCCCTACCAGGTAAATTCTAGAAAATTTCAGCCGGATCTCATTTTTGTGGGCCCCCCCCCCCCCGGGCCGTGCCCAGGTAGGTCCATGCGTTAAGACGACGCTGGCTCTAAGAATTCATAAAACAATGTCATTTTTGGCACAAGAGCAAAGAGAGATCAAGGGCAGAATCTTGTACTGACATCTGTTGCAGTAACACGTACCTAGTCTTGGAAGTTTTCGATCGCATTAAGCAAATTATTTTATTCTTAAAGTCTTTATAAACGGAATTATATATTTATAGTCTTTGTGTGTATAAGTTTAGAAAACTGAATGGAATACTTACCAATTTTTCAGACTGAACCGGTAAGTATTTGGCTTAGTTCACTTCATTGCCAGTTATGAACAATTATAATTATGAATAATTATTAGTCTATTCATTAAGAAAGAATCTTGCTCGTTATATATACACTCGTGTGCAAAATCGAGAGAATTTGTATATTTGTGTGTCTATTTTCACAAAAAATACCGAACCAAAGGTACTAACAATGCCACCGAAGAAGAATGCAAATATTCAGTGTTGAATACGTAAGCGTACGTGCGTGTGGACGGAGTTTGGTAAATTTTATAAGCTATCAGGTAAAATGAGTAGCCACAAACGTATGGATGACGGAATGAGATGGAGAATCGTCGATATATTGGAAGCAAGGCAATCACAAGTGCAGGTGGCTACAGAGCTCGAAGAGCCACGACTACCAATGAGGATCGTTATTTGGCACTTTCAGCACGGCGCCACAGGATTGCTGTGACACTGGAACTCGAGTTTCACGGTTTACTGTTGCCCGAAGGCTTCATGAGAGAAAGCTTTATGCCAGAAGACCCGCTGTTTGCGTCCCGCAGCACACAAGAGAGCACGTTTAGCATGGTGCAGACAACATCAGTCTTGGACCAGACTTCAGTGGAGCACCGGGCTCTTCACAGATGAGTCGAGATTCAGTCTGGACACTGATTCTCGACGTACACTCATCTGGTGCCCGATACCATCCGTCCCACATCAGGGAAATGGATCACTATGGTAGTGGATGTGTCATGGTCTGGACAGGAATCATGTTGGACGGCCGCATATCCCTCCATGTGTTTGGCAGAGGGTCCGTGACTGCTAGGAGGTATAGAGAGGAGATCTTAGAGCCCTATGTTCAACTTTTCAGGGACGCAGCTGGCCCTCGGTTCCTGTTCATGGACGACAACGCTCATCCACATCGGGCTCACCTGGTCAACGATTATCTGGAAAGTGAGGATATTCGGCGTATGGATTGGCCAGCCAGATCTCCTCACCTAATCCCTATAGAACATGTCTGGGACGCTCTCGGGAGGGCAGGGGAGACTTCGGCACTTTTTATATGCGTTGTCACTACGTCTGTTAAAAAGTCTGTTTTTGCGTAATTAATTAAGTAATTAGTATAATTACTCTGATTATGATATCGTAACTGCTTCCTTACGTTCCTGTCATGTTGCTGTGGTTGTATGTCTACGGACTTATAAGCTACATGCTTCTGGACGTGTAACGGTCGAACAGGTTGCAAAATTGTGTAACTTCTAGCGATTTTCGTCGCATAAGGAACAGAAGTACTACGAACATCGTTCTTTCGGTCGTGTCGGTCACCGTATAGTGCCTTCTACTGGTATTTTCTGGCTGTCGCCGTATAGAGTGCTACTAGTTTTTCGAGCGGTCACCGTATAGTGTTCTTTTTAGGTTTTTTTCTTGGTGGTTCCTGTCCAGTCTTGGGTAAGTACTGTGATTATTATTATCATGGCTTTTAGTTGCCCCTTCAGGAATCAGGTATTTGAAAAGGACCTCTACGAATTACCCTTATGTGTTCCCTTGACTCAAAAGTTCTCTTGGATAAAACAAGGTGTTTTTTTTCCAGAATTATGGATTTTTTTGAAAAAATTTGGCTCGAGGAGGCCCCTAAAAACCCCCCTGAACTTAGTGGACAGTTGTAAATTAGCCAGATGCTCAAATGAGCTCTTAGAAGTTCATGTAAAATACTTAGCAATTGGCTCTGAAGAACTTTTTGGATTAATCTTTCAAAAAATGACGTATATGGTTGAGTTATTTTCTTGTTGCTCTTGCACATATCTTACTCAGGATGAAGCTGACTCTGGAATAAGTATTGGTATGGCACAAATTAGCATCCCGCCAGTCTACTTTGTGAGCTTTATTTTGAGTAATTGGGATGATTCGGAAATTAGTGATTTTTCTGATATGGAAAATTATTTTTCTGTTTTTATGGAAACTAGTATTTTTGTGAGTATTATTACCTCTGGTGAAAAATTTCCGCGCTTTCCTATGAAGTATAGGTTGTGCTTAATTGGGATTTTGAGTTGGTCTTTTTGTAGAATTACACTGAAAAATTTCTTGACCTATTGGAGTAGGCAAATGTGTGTTGTAAATTCTAAGTTGCAATTTGCAATAGATTTTGCTGGGGAAATGGTATCTTATACCAAATTGAAAAAAGTTAAAATGAAAGAAATTGATGTTATATCATTGGATATTTGTTGACTTCGGTCACATATTGGATTGTTTTTGGGATAAAAATCCTTTGTAAACAGTGGATTTTGGGATTTTTTTCCCTTGTAAATATTGGATTTTGGGATTAAAAATCCCTTGTGAATGTGTGTATACATTCTGAGTTTTCAATATTGAGTAAATATGGTTAACTAAAAATAGTATTGTTAAAATAGTATGGCCCGAGGACTTATGTTGATTTTTATTTGTTATTCTTGCTTGATTTTAAATTGTCAAAATATTCTTTTAAATATTAAGCAGGAGTTATTCTTTCGCTGTAATTGACCCCTGTCAATATCAATTCCTTTATGCCATGATAATAATGGTCATAGTGCTCGTTTTTTCAGGTAAATCCTGAAATTCATATTTTGATGCGTAAATGGATCTTAATTATTGAAATTATAGAGGTCTTTTTGCGCTCTTAGAGGTGAGCGGTTTTTCTTACCTACCATCTTAGAAAAAATGGGTTTTTTTTGTTATCTTGTTTAACATCGGAAGATAAATTTTTTTATCCCATATAGTTCCACAAACAATCTTGAACTGATGTAGACGGTGGTCTGTAAATTGGCTTGAGTTATCATAAAGTGGTTTGTACAAGAACTTGCTTGCTGGATGTTGGACTTGCTGAAGAAAAAACTTGTCTCCGTATGGACTGTGGTGGCTTCGTGCAAAGGATTTTATTGTGACATTGAAAAATTCTCTCCTATTTGGGCAAAGTTTTCCCGATTTTGACTTTAAATTTTCCTTCTATCCTTTCTTCTACACACACACTTGTACACACAACAAATCTCTCCTTCACAGCCGTTTCAGGGCACTTCCTGTGTGTGGCAGTTGGGATTGAATTCTCAGGAACCACCGAATCCACAATTTCATTCAGTTCAGTTCAGTTCGGGAGGGCAATTGCATCTCGCCATCCCCCTCCGAGAATCATCCCGGAACTGAAAACTGCGTTGCTGCAGGAGTGGGACCGATTGTCACAGGGACTCCTTAACTGCCTCGTGTCCAGTATGCCGTCGCGATGTGCGACCTGTCTGACTATGACCCCATTAGACTTATTTTCGGTTCAATCTCGAAACGTGGATTTTGGACATTCCTGCAATGATGAGCTTCACTGACTGACAATCATGCGTGCGTACTATGACTTTTGTATGATATACCTCTTTCTCTGCTATAACTGTGTATTTGTACCAAATTTCATTAAAATCTGTCCACTAGTTTTTTGAACTTTGACGTAATGTGCTACCCATTATTTAAAATCAGGCTCAATGAATGTGAGAATAGCTGTAGCTCCGTTATAATATTGTAGGCTATGATTTCCGATCGAACTTTCCTCCAAGGCGTATGCAATGTCATAACGATAGTTTTAAACGCTTCAGGACGTAAGTATCACTTATTCTAAATGACGAGCGGCATTATTTATCGATGTCGATCAAAATTCCATAATTGCGCTTAATTTAGAAGTGTTTCAAAGGCCCACACACACACCAATCAGGGCGGAGCTCAGCACCTGACAAGCTGGAAAAAACATAAGTTAAAGTTAGTCCAGCTGTTGAAAAGAATTTGTCTTGTAGTTTAGCAACAAATATTGCGATTATACATAATCCAATGATACCTTTTCCTAATCATACTAACTGCTAGCGTTTATTGAAACATGCAAAAGAATATAAACTCATACTCCGATGACGATCCCCTTTGACGAAGGAAAGTTTCAAGTCTCTGGTGTCCACAGAGTATCGGTGAGTAGTTAGTACGACTTAGTGTATATGGAAGCTGGTGTCGCTTTTAAAACATTTTTGAATACCGAGTGGAACTCTCAATATTTTGTCCCAGATCATCATCCTTTAATAAAGAACGATATGGATTCTTTCTCTCTCTCTCTCTCTCTCTGAACGATAATGCAATAAACCATAATATAGCCGACGTTTGTTATAACGACCGTCATCGTACGAGTCGAAAATGAACGATATATCGCATAGTTTCCCAACCTTTTTTCCTCCTATAGCCCCCCCCCCCTCCCACAACGGAAATCTAACCCATAGAATCCTATGTTATACCCGCACGCGTAACTTCTAACCCTCCCCGGAACATTCCATCGCCCACGTTGGGAATCACCGATATATCGGGAGATCGTTATATCGAAAGGAAAACATATATTTCTATATGTTTCCGTATATACTCGTGTATAAGCCGATCCCCCCTAAAAATCAGCAAAATTTTAGGGGGGGGGGAAGGAATCGTGTATTTTTTAATGCAATAAAAGTTAAAATTATTCTAATGAAAAATAATTCTAATGAAAAATTATTCTTTCTAACCTTTTACTCTCTCTTCTTCTGATTCTCATTAACTCTTTCATTTAACTCTTGAATATATCGGGAACCGTTTGACCCATCGGGACCAAGTTATGTGTTTGTACCGAGAGGCGTGCACCCCTCCCACACCCTGCAGCAGGGCCCCTAGGCTGGGATGGTTGGCGGGCTCCCAAACCAGCTTTTTCACGGGGGCCCCCTCTGTGGTTAATTTATAGTGTGAAAAACCAAACAGTTGTCAGAATCGTTCCGGGCACTGTCAGCTCTGCCCTTGTGGGGCCAATGCCGAGAGGTATGTATATGTATAATATACATATATCACCAGTGCTCGCAACACACGGGGTCGGGGTACCCAGGGAGTGGCATTGCACATATACTTTCATGGGGAAGTTAAAAGGTTTCATTTCCGGGGGGGGGGGTGCTTTGACGGATCTCACTGTTTTCTTGCTGCTTTTTAATATTGAAAGATTTGCAATAGCGGAAGCCCAAGATATATCCAGTTTGCGGGGGCTCCATAAAAATCTGCGAATTGGGTCCCGGCTCCTTGACTGAGCGGCCCTGGATTTTATTTTTTGTTAAAATTAATACAAATAAAAAAATTTTCGTGGCCCTCACAGGGGGATGTTCGACAACTCTCCGGGTTGGGGCCCCCCATGGAAAAGTTGGCAGGTTTCATTTCGAGGGGGGAGGGCATTGGAATTGGATGAATCTCAATGATTTTTGTTGTTTAACATTGTAAAATTTGCAGCAGCGGAAACCCGAGAAAAATCCAGTTTGGGGCCCCCATTAAAAATCTCAATATTGGGTCCCGGGTAATTGGTTGGGGGCCTTGGATTTTACTCGTTGTTAAAATGAATGTAAATGAAATTTTTTCAAGGCCTTCACAGAGGGGATGTCCGATGAGCTTCCAGGTCGGGGACCCAAGTGGAAGTAGACAGGTTTCATTTTGCGGGCCCTGGATGAATTGCATTCTAAAATTCTGCGAATTGGGTCCCGGGTCCTTGATTGGAGGCACTGGAATTTATATGTTGGGAAATTGAATTCAAGTGAAAATATTTCGTGGCCCTCACAGAGGAGATGTCCGACAAGCTTCCAGGTCGGTGGCCTGCCTCATGGATAAGTTGACAGTTTTCATTTTAATTTGGACAATTATGCTAGTCGCCCTGGATGAATCTCATTGCTTTTTTTGTTGTTTAACATTGTAAAATTTGCAACATCGGTAGCCCAAAATAAAGCCAGTCTGGGCCCCCCCCCCAGTAAAATTATGCGAATTGGGTCCGAGAAAATTAGTTGGAGGCCCTGGAATTCATTTGTTGGTAAAATGAATACAAGTGAAAATTTTTCGGGATCCAACAAGACTCCATTCTGGGGCCCTCGTGGAGAAGTTTTAAGCCAACCCCAACCGTCCCCCACCTACCCAAATTAAGGAACAAAATTTTCAACAACAAAAGCTTATGCACGCGTATATACGGTAGTTGTCATACGAAAAAAAGCGTTTATGGCTTATCGTACCGGTCGTTGTAATGCTCACTTGATGGTTAACTGTAGCGTCAATTGCATCGGGGCTGGATAGTGCGAGATTGTTTTAAGAGCCGCCCTGTAGAATTCCGAAGAATGTTTTGGGCCGAACACATAGCGAGGCGACCACGAGGTACGGGAGTGCGACCAGCGACGGAAACAATTGTATTGTTTTGTTCTGCACCTTACATACCCGAGCAGCGAGACAAAGAAGAGGAAGAGGTCGCTTAACGAGGGGCGTGACTTGAACACAATCCGGCCTGTTTTAACCTCGAGGGGGAGATTTTCGCTATCTGCTGATTGGTCCGTTTCTCTCTCTTGTTCCCCCCCCCTTCTTCTGCAGAGGAATCATCATCATCATCACACCCTTAAATTTCAGAACCCCTCTGGCCATCTTCATTATCTTCTTCCTCTTTTACTATGCGCTGACGCGTATCTTCCTCCACCCCTATGCATTTTTTTTCCTTCCTAGTCGCAATTCTCGTACAGCTTATCTCTTCGCTCCACTATAACCGCAGCAGCCTGCGTCCGAAGAAGAGGGAGAGAGAGGAAAAAAAAGGAGAAACGAACCAATCAGCATACAGCGGAAATCCCCACATCGAGGGAAAAACAAAGCGGATTCTTCAAGTCGCGCGCCTCGTTTAGTGGCCACTTTCTCTTTATCTCGCTGCTCGAGTATATGAGGTGTAGAACAAAACAATGCAATTACGCGCGCTAGTCCTTATTATGCACTCCCGTACCTCGTGGTCGCCTCACTATATGTTCGGCCTAAGGCACCTATAAAGGAAAGCGGAATCGTCGTCCATCCATCGATACTACTACTACACTCGAATCCCATTATAACGAACTCCAAGAAACCGTAGAAATCATTTCGTTATAACAAAATTTCGTTATAAATGAATTCCAGGTTATTTAAAAATGTCCCTATGTAAACTTATCTGGGGGATTAGAAAAATGTTTGTTAAAACGAGATTTTTCGCTGTAACGGTATTCGTTAAAACGAGATTTTTCGCTTTTTCCGCCCCGTTTTGCAATCATTCTCCGCATTTGTGAGGTTTGAGCTTGAAAATGACATTGCTGTAAATGCATAATCACAGGGAGTAAGTATGAGAGAGTAATCTTTTGTTGTATTGCTGTAGTATAACATACTGAAGTGATTCCGATTCTAATCTGCGTGATAGAAATGTGCGATACATAATTGTGTATAACCATGATCTAACAACAGACCGTAAGTAGCAGAATTCAGAGGCATGACAAATTCTTCGGGGGATCTTCCCTTTCAAACAAATTAGTGGATATAACGCTGGAGCCAACACACATCGTGTTTCTAAACGAATTTTAATTTCCCATATCCCCCTTCTGGCCCATAATTCCTTCTGGTGGCATTCTGTCATGTAACCACCACCCTCCAGGAGTGAGACCCTTCGTACTCTTATTGAAATAATTTTCTCGAATGACTTTATAGTGGAACAAAAATTGCATGAACATAGTAGATTTCGGGATCCCTGGGTGCAAATGAGATTCTTGATTATGTTGTTTCTATGCAGAACCCCCCCCCCCCCCGGCTGGAAAAGTAATGTCCCAGCGGGGGGGGGGCAGTAATTAGCATATTTACGTAATTAACAATCGGAGAAAAACAAGAACCAGATCTCATCATGTAGGCCCCACCCCAACCCCACCGGCGCCACAGTGGTGATCGGCTGAAGTTGGTTTTCTCTGGTTCCCAACTTCGAGGAACGGGTGCGAGTCGATCTACCTGTTGAAATAGTCTTGCCACAGAGAGCAACAGGTCTCAATGGTACATATATTCAATCGTTATCATTACACTTCACTCCCAATTTGGAAAATATAGATGGATGCACTGAACAATCAGACACAACACCAGATGCACACTCAGATTGTTACATACGCATACTTTGTTCCAGATTCTGCCACGAAGCTGAGTTGCAAGAGATCTCAGCAACGGGATAAGTCAGAGTCCTGGCGGCAGAGTCCTGGGGTTCATTCATTCAGGCTCCCCAACATGAGCGGAGATACCTCCCCACAAGCGTCAAAGGTGGAGTCAACTGATCTAATGTATATATGTATTGACATCATCATCGTGCCCCACCAGACTCTGCCGCCGGCGTTCATTCATTCAGGCTCCCCAACATGGGTGGAGATACCCCTACCCCCAGCATCAAAGGTGGAGTCGACTGATCTAATGTATATATGTATTGACATCATCATCGTGCCCCACCAGACTCTGCCACCGGCGTTCATTCATTCAGGCTCCCCAACATGGGTGGAGATACCCCTACCCCCAGCATCAAAGGAGGAGTCGACTGATCTAATGTATATATGTATTGACATCATCATCGTGCACCACCAGACTCTGCCACCGGCGTTCATTCATTCAGGCTCCCCAACATGGGTGGAGATACCCCTACCCCCAGCATCAAAGGTGGAGTCGACTGATCTAATGTATATATGTATTGACATCATCATCGTGCCCCACCATACTCTGCCGCCGGCGTTCATTCATTCAGGCTCCCCAACATGGGTGGAGATACCCCTACCCCCAGCATCAAAGGTGGAGTCGACTGATCTAATGTATATATGTATTGACATCATCATCGTGCCCCACCAGACTCTGCCACCGGCGTTCATTCATTCAGGCTCCCCAACATGGGTGGAGATACCCCTACCCCCAGCATCAAAGGTGGAGTCGACTGATCTAATGTATATATGTATTGATATCATCATCGTGCCCCACCAGACTCTGCCACCGGCGTTCATTCATTCAGGCTCCCCAACATGGGCGGAGATACCCCTACCCCCAGCATCAAAGGTGGAGTCGACTGATCTAATGTATATATGTATTGACATCATCATCGTGCCCCACCAGACTCTGCCACCGGCGTTCATTCATTCAGGCTCCCTAACATGGGTGGAGATACCCCTACCCCCAGCATCAAAGGTGGAGTCGACTGATCTAATGTATATATGTATTGACATCATCATCGTGCCCCACCAGACTCTGCCACCGACGTTCATTCATTCAGGCTCCCCAACATGGGTGGAGATACCCCTACCCCCAGCATCAAAGGTGGAGTCGACTGATCTAATGTATATATGTATTGACATCATCATCGTGCTCCACCAGACTCTGCCACCGGCGTTCATTCATTCAGGCTCCCCAACATGGGTGGAGATACCCCTACCCCCAGCATCAAAGGTGGAGTCGACTGATCTAATGTATATATGTATTGACATCATCATCGTGCCCCACCAGACTCTGCCGCCGGCGTTCATTCATTCAGGCTCCCCAACATGGGTGGAGATACCCCTACCCCCAGCATCAAAGGTGGAGTTGACTGATCTAATGTATATATGTATTGACATCATCATCGTGCTCCACCAGACTCTGCCACCGGCGTTCATTCATTCAGGCTCCCCAACATGGGTGGAGATACCCCTACCCCCAGCATCAAAGGTGGAGTCGACTGATCTAATGTATATATGTATTGACATCATCATCGTGCCCCACCAGACTCTGCCGCCGGCGTTCATTCATTCAGGCTCCCCAACATGGGTGGAGATACCCCTACCCCCAGCATCAAAGGAGGAGTCGACTGATCTAATGTATATATGTATTGACATCATCATCGTGCACCACCAGACTCTGCCACCGGCGTTCATTCATTCAGGCTCCCCAACATGGGTGGAGATACCCCTACCCCCAGCATCAAAGGTGGAGTCGACTGATCTAATGTATATATGTATTGACATCATCATCGTGCCCCACCAGACTCTGCCACCGGCGTTCATTCATTCAGGCTCCCCAACATGGGTGGAGATACCCCTACCCCCAGCATCAAAGGTGGAGTCGACTGATCTAATGTATATATGTATTGATATCATCATCGTGCCCCACCAGACTCTGCCACCGGCGTTCATTCATTCAGGCTCCCCAACATGGGCGGAGATACCCCTACCCCCAGCATCAAAGGTGGAGTCGACTGATCTAATGTATATATGTATTGACATCATCATCGTGCCCCACCAGACTCTGCCACCGGCGTTCATTCATTCAGGCTCCCTAACATGGGTGGAGATACCCCTACCCCCAGCATCAAAGGTGGAGTCGACTGATCTAATGTATATATGTATTGACATCATCATCGTGCCCCACCAGACTCTGCCGCCGGCGTTCATTCATTCAGGCTCCCCAACATGGGTGGAGATACCCCTACCCCCAGCATCAAAGGTGGAGTCGACTGATCTAATGTATATATGTATTGACATCATCATCGTGCCCCACCAGACTCTGCCACCGACGTTCATTCATTCAGGCTCCCCAACATGGGCGGAGATACCCCTACCCCCAGCATCAAAGGTGGAGTCGACTGATCTAATGTATATATGTATTGACATCATCATCGTGCCCCACCAGACTCTGCCACCGGCGTTCATTCATTCAGGCTCCCCAACATGGGTGGAGATACCCCTACCCCCAGCGTCAAAGGTGGAGTCGACTGATCTAATGTATATATGTATTGACATCATCATCGTGCCCCACCAGACTCTGCCACCGGCGTTCATTCATTCAGGCTCCCCAACATGGGTGGAGATACCCCTACCCCCAGCATCAAAGGTGGAGTCGACTGATCTAATGTATATATGTATTGACATCATCATCGTGCCCCACCAGACTCTGCCACCGGCGTTCATTCATTCAGGCTCCCCAACATGGGTGGAGATACCCCTACCCCCAGCGTCAAAGGTGGAGTCGACTGATCTAATGTATATATGTATTGACATCATCATCGTGCCCCACCAGACTCTGCCACCGGCGTTCATTCATTCAGGCTCCCCAACATGGGTGGAGATACCCCTACCCCCAGCATCAAAGGTGGAGTCGACTGATCTAATGTATATATGTATTGACATCATCATCGTGCTCCACCAGACTCTGCCACCGGCGTTCATTCATTCAGGCTCCCCAACATGGGTGGAGATACCCCTACCCCCAGCATCAAAGGTGGAGTCGACTGATCTAATGTATATATGTATTGACATCATCATCGTGCCCCACCAGACTCTGCCGCCGGCGTTCATTCATTCAGGCTCCCCAACATGGGTGGAGATACCCCTACCCCCAGCATCAAAGGTGGAGTCGACTGATCTAATGTATATATGTATTGACATCATCATCGTGCCCCACCAGACTCTGCCACCGGCGTTCATTCATTCAGGCTCCCCAACATGGGTGGAGATACCCCTACCCCCAGCATCAAAGGTGGAGTCGACTGATCTAATGTATATATGTATTGACATCATCATCGTGCCCCACCAGACTCTGCCACCGGCGTTCATTCATTCAGGCTCCCCAACATGGGTGGAGATACCCCTACCCCCAGCATCAAAGGAGGAGTCGACTGATCTAATGTATATATGTATTGACATCATCATCGTGCACCACCAGACTCTGCCACCGGCGTTCATTCATTCAGGCTCCCCAACATGGGTGGAGATACCCCTACCCCCAGCATCAAAGGTGGAGTCGACTGATCTAATGTATATATGTATTGACATCATCATCGTGCCCCACCATACTCTGCCGCCGGCGTTCATTCATTCAGGCTCCCCAACATGGGTGGAGATACCCCTACCCCCAGCATCAAAGGTGGAGTCGACTGATCTAATGTATATATGTATTGATATCATCATCGTGCCCCACCAGACTCTGCCACCGGCGTTCATTCATTCAGGCTCCCCAACATGGGCGGAGATACCCCTACCCCCAGCATCAAAGGTGGAGTCGACATCATCATCGTGCCTCACCAGACTCTGCCGCAGGCGTTCATTCATTCAGGCTCCCAGACCCATGCGTTAAGGCCGGTTAGATAAAACAACTTTAGTCTCCGTTGCTCCCGTCGATTTTTATGGTGCAACATACACCGGATAGTCACACAAATCGAAACGTTGCGCTATAAAAATTGACGTGGACAAAAATGACTAGGCTTGTCTATAAAGCGCGCTGTCTTCTCTATAACCGGGTTTTCCTAGGAGTGAAACTTTTGCGCTGTGTGCAGCGTGAAAACGCTGATTGGTTAAAAACAGGTTTTGGTTGAAATTCAGGTTTTTTTGACCAATCAGCATTTTTACGCTGCGCGCGCTGAAGAAACCTGCTCCTAGGAAAACCCGGCTTAACCGGTGTGCGGCCCAATCTAAGATGGCCCTGATTGTATGAGCAGTTCTGCTGTATTCTAAAAGTAATCACATTTATGACCCGCCGCCATATTTTACTTAAAGGCTTTATATTTATATATATTTCCTCACATCCCTATTTTTTTTTCAAAACTTCCTTTTCACCCGTGCTCCACTCTCACAGAATATCATCACAAGGACTACATGTTGAAAATTTTGGCATACGCGATGCCTTCCCTTCCAAAACGAATTTGAGACAAGACGTTTCGGAAGATTGAGGAGGTGAAGCCATCTTGTCCAACCAGTGGCGCAGGAATTTGGTGTCTACGTATTCCAACATTCATGCTGGAGACTACGGATGATTAATGGCGCTCATTGATCGTTTTCGAGGCACCACGGTCATTTTCTGAACACGAGGGCTAATTAGACCGGGACCTACAATTTATTTCCGAACGGCAGGCTTGTTCTTTATACTCATCGAGAGGTTGGTGCGCTAACCGCTCGATGGGGGACTCCCTGCGGTAGCAATTTTTTGCTGCGGTCAAGTCGTCGTTTTTTGTTGTACCCGTGTGCCAGGAGTTTCAGGTGTCAAGTTTTCTGACAAGGACGAACCGGGTATCGAACTCGCGACACCTCTAAACATCCTTTGGTACTTTAGGCGAGCATCTTACCGACCAGGCTACCGCGCCCCGATTAATGGCTCAACTTGCAGCAAATAAGTCAAGAAAAATATAACGTTCCACCGCTCTCCGAAAGCGCCCTCTACCAACACCAGCCCACTAAAGTTGGTGTTGCCTCTTCCGAATTTGCTCGCATTCCGTAAAAGAATGTATTTTCCTGTTCTATCACTAATTTCAAGTTTGATGTGCTTTTAAGACATTAGACACCCCCCTGTATAAATTATAATACTCTCCACACCTAATGATGATATAGGTTATTTTTTTCGCATTACCCATCGAATCTCCATGTGGCTTCGTATAATCTCTTCTTTTCCGTGTTTTTTTTTCACAGGTGTCTTGCGTAAGTTTTACCTCTTTCTTTTCCTAGAGAAATCTGGTTGGCATAAGCTGACCATATTTGCTAGAGGAAAATACGGGATATTGGACTTCGAAATACGGGAAAATACGGGACAATGGTAATTATCGCCAAAAATGACGCCAAAAATAAGAAAAGTTGCCAAGTCATGCAAAAACCATAGAAAAGTCACCAATCGTGGGAAATGAAGCGGTACTGCAAATTACAGTGTATTAAAAAAACTCACAAAACACATAAATATGTGAGATGAATAGGCCTATTGTTATTTGATTATCGTGATGTAATTTCTGAGTTGGGAGGATCATTTCAATCGTTGATTAAGAATATAATGGGGGGAAAAAGGCTAAATATTGGCTTTGTTGGAAGTACGTGAAAAACCGGGATATTTTTGCAAAATAGTCAAAAATAGCAATAATAGTCATAATTTATTTTCGTCAAAGGGGGCCATTCAAGTATTATGTCAGCATCGCCCTCTATAGACCTCCTTCTCTAGTAGACCTCTCAGACCGCCACTCCCCACCCCGTCGTGTCTCACTTATATACGGGAGGTCAGCTAACTGCTTTGTGTTTCCTCTGTGTGCTTGTTTTATATCCACTTTGTATCCTTGAATGATTTGCTGGACTTCCTTTCATAAGCGGATGCATGTACTCGGGGGATGTGGTTCACCGGGGGTGATGATCGGGAGGGAAATTGTTTACTTTCGCCCTGCCGCCTTTGCTAACCCCCTTCCCTCCGTACCTTATATGCTCCTGTATGATGTGGACGAGAAAACAAGCCTCTATGATTTACTAGACAAGCAATGAAACTATTATTCGTGAAAACAAGTTTCTTGTATTACAGGAAGCTGTGACAGCAATTGGTTTGTGCATAGGTGGGATATTAAAAAAGAAGCAAACGTTTGATGTGTATTTATTTAATATTCGCCTGAAATAATTGATTATGCGTGGTGTGTGGGGGCCCACCTTGCACTCGGAAACAAAAAATCGGTAATTATTGGCTAGCCAAAGACCGGACACATCTGCAATAATTCCATTAATCGCATCGATAGCTATTAGAAAGGAATTAGTACTCCAAATTACTTAAATGGCTGTTTTTAAGCCACCATCTTCCCATCTGCTGACCAATATCTCTGGGATTCAGAGGAACCATGATGAAGAAGACGAGAGCTCAATGCTCGATACTTCGCACCAACTAGCAAGAGCAATTTATACCACTCCTTTAATTAAAGCTTAACTTAAACGGGTAATTAATACACTTAGAACACAAGCTAAAAATATAGCGTGTTCAGTCTATAATCATGTTTAAAATAATCACCGTCATACATAGCAAAGTTCACTACAGCAGTGTCGAACGATGGTGGTTAGACTCCCTATATCCTCTCAAGGGTAATCCACTCAGAGGCGTACGCAATATCGACCTTTGGAGGGGGGCACAAAAAGCTTAATGGGTGGGTGGCTTAGCCTCCATTATATTGATTGTAATAACACATAAAGGTACTTTCTTCCGATATTTTAATTTTAAAAAATGCATCAAAAGTAAATTTTGATCATCGGAAGGGGGGAAGCCTCCCACCCCCACGTACGTCTCTGAATATGCGTTAGGAGGAGGAAGGCAGAGCTGACGGGGTGGAAGGTGTCAAAAATAGCTAAAAATCTGCTGAAGTAATACTTGAATGGCTCCAAACGGCTGAGAAAGAGGTAGGCTATGCGCGCACACGAGTGAGAGAGAGAAACTAGCACAGGGAAATTTCCTAAATGATTACGTTTAAACAATGATGTTGTATTAATTTTAATAACGGCTGGCAAAAATTTCACCATCCAATTCTCATATTTTTATATACAGGATGAATCCGACCTATTCGGCCTAACGAAAAGGGCTGATAGACGAGCACAAGTTGGATCATGAAACACCCCACCAACCCTGCCCTATCTCAAACTGTTTCCCAGTTATGGTGGATAATCGATTATGGGGGGGAAAATGCTTCAAGTCTGAAAAAAACCAGAATTCGTGAAGTTTTTGAAAGATCTATACGCAAACTAAGAACACATTTGAAAAGAGCAGAAGAAATGCTGTAAGATCACACCAATTTCATCGAAATATCTGGTTTTAATGGCGAGCTACAAGCGCTGAAAGATTGGGGAAGTTCAAAATCGAATTGTTGCTAAAATTTTTAATTGCTGATTCGGCAAACGCCCTTCTGGCTACAATCAGTCAAATTTGCCAGAAGAACTTGTCCATTCCACTAGCTTTCGAAAGAATCAAGAATAAACCAAATCGGTCATCTAGTTCAGGAGAAATTCAGTCTTTTGTTTACTGAAATCTGCGTTCGTTGCAGTAATTTTAGTAGGTTTTGGCGATAATTCGATTTTTCACTTCACCGACCTCTCAGCGTTTGTAGCTCGCCATTAAATACGGATATCCTGTAGATACAGGATAGTGTCATCTTATAGGATTTTTTGTGCAAAATCGGATTGTCACCAAAATCGGATTGTCACCAAAATCTGTAACCGCCAATTCCGAATTTTCGTCGAATATCTACTTCGACAAACGCTGATTTCAGTGATGTATATTGCAAACAAAAGACTAAATTTCTCCTGAACCAGAAAACCGATATGGTTTATTGTAAGCTCTTTTCGGAAGCTGGTAGAATGAACAAGTTTTTTGGCAAATTTAACCGATTGTAGTCAGATGGGTGTTAGCAGAACTTTGGCGACGATTCAATTTTGAACTTTGGCAATCTTTCAGCGCTTGTAGCTCGACATTAAAACCAGATATTGCAATGAAATTGGTGTCACCTTGTATGCAAAGAAACAACTAAATTTCTCCTGAACCAGAAAATCGATTTGGTTTATTGTAAGCCAGTGCCGTCTTAACGCATGGGTCCATCCGGGCACCTCACGAGGAGAGGGTCCTCAGAAAAATCATAAGTAGTTAAATTTTTCGAGAATTTCTAAGGTGGGGCCTCAGAAAAATCACTTGGCCCGGGGACCCCATGATGCTCTTAAGACGGCCCCGTTGAAAGCTCTTTCGGAAGCTGGTAGAAAATGAACAAGTTTTTTGAAAATTCTGCCGATTGCAACTAGAAGGGTGTTTGCAGAATTGGCAATGAAAAATTTTGGCGACAATTCGAATTTGAGCCTTGCCAATCTTTCTGCGCTTGTAGCTCGCCATTAAAACCAGATATTTCGATGAAACTGGTGCCACCTTATAGCATTTCTTCTGCTCTTTCCAAATAAGTGCTTATTTTGTAAATAGATCTTTCAGAAACTTCACGAATTCTGGTTTTTTCAGACTTTACGCACTTTTTTTACATAATCGATTATCCACTATATTGGCGCAGCTTGGCCTGGATGGTCCTTGCGCCAAAAAAAATAAAAAATCCTTATCCACTATAACTCGAAAACGGTTTTGGATGGGACAGAGTTGGTGGGGTGTTTCATGATCCACTTGGGCTCGTCTATCATCCGTCTTTCGTTTGGCGGAATAGGTCGGATTCACCATGTATTTATCTACCGTCTTGATGTTAAAGCAAAATGAAGAACAAAACCTTTTTATTTACATCATTAATTAGACAATTGGCTTGCTTGTATCGCACAACATAGAACGGAAGTGACGCCAAATTTGCACTCTTGTTGGCATCTCTTTTAATTGGCGTTGATACTCCGACCAGAAAATGCACTCAAGGATTAGAAGAAATTATTTGTTTATTAATAAAATTTAACTTGGATTTTTTTAGTGCTGTAAGTGCTCAGAGTATACACTGTGTGTGCAAGGGGTGTTTACTGCATTGCACTTCTCTGTACTGCACAGGAAATAGCAAAATACCGACAACTTTATTAACACTATCAGTGATAATATCACTATTTATTGAAGTCAATTTTGGAACGAGGCATAAAAAGAAATATTGCACCGATTTCAAAATGTCTTGAAAATATATCGCGATAGAGGGATTTACCAGTAAATTAATATCCTTATATTGAGGTGAGTTTAACATTAGAATAAAGGCATTTCCGAGCAAGATATGAAAAAATATATATATCGTTGTAGGGGGATTTATTATCGTAGTATCGAGTATTCTTGTAACGAAGGTATCATTGCGAATAATTTTTCTAATCAGTATGTGTAATTAGATAACATTTTAAACAATAATACTGTAATCTTAGTGATCTGAATCACGATACTTAATTAACATAATTCGCAGAATTATTATTCATTATAATGAACAACTTAATAAATATGAATAAATTTTCAATTTTACTAAATTTGTCTCTGTTGCTCTCGCCCCCGTCGAAAAATATGCGTGCGAGCGGCCATGTTTATTTCAGTAAACGCGAGAGCTTAACGACTTCTTTTCAATCCTCGTAATCTACCGCTTAGCATAGCGATAAATATAACGAAGTTCGCTAGTAACGATATATGAGACAAAAAAAAATCAACCTTAAGCGATGGTGACGTAAATCTATCCCACAATGCATTGCAAACCCCTAAACACGTTTGAAACGCGGGCATAACAACATCAGCGTAATAACCCCCCCCCCCCCCTCCGGTAGCTTTGGGCCTCTGGTCCAGGGTATGAAGAAATCATGATTTTTTTTTTTATTTAAATAAGATTTTTATTTATTTAAATTATCTAACTGCTTATTAATTATACATAACAAATCTTGTTAATCATTAAGAATACATATTGTCATATCACATAAGGGGGGGGGGGTCATTCAAGTATTACGTCAGCATCGAGGGGGTTTCGGATTTGCTGACTTTCGATGGCAAGGGGCAATACCTTCTAAAGCAGGCCTGACCCCGAGATTCGCGACGTCATCGAGTTCCGTCCTACGAAACCCATCTTCCCTGTAAGATCGTTTTCCAGCACCACACTAACGCCGATGTGTTATAAACAGAATTGACCCACGTTGCTATATTTTTTCTCAATGTTGTATTAAAAAAAGACCAAATTATTAAAGACTTGGCTCGAATAGACAAGTTTATACTTGTAATTCATTGTTTCCAAGTATCAATTAGGGCCAAAATTTTGATAAAAACTTCATATTTGAAAAAATTACCTTTTGTCCTCAAAACTTGCCCAAGAGCATTAATTTTTCAGAACTTCAATTTCTGTTGATTTTAACCAAAAAAATATCCATTGAATACCAAAAGAAAATTGAGACCAAATTCAACTATATAATATCCTTTATTTTTCATCACATACAATATATATTTTAAGTCATAAAATAATGAATATGTAAAAGGAACTTTTCATGAAATATAATAAATAACTTGAGACTTATAAGTTCTTGATGAGAATATTCTCCTGTTATTTAATATAGTTACATATATCCTTGAGAACATTTTCTGGTAGGACTACTTTCATAAATTATGGCAAGAATTCAAAGCTTTATACAAAAAATAATTCCTCTGTTTTTTAATCAGCGGGAACTCAATCAGGTTCCACATTGTAATACATTGAAAATACTTGGTGCAGTTTAGCCAAGTGCTAAGTTCAACTCCCTATAATTTTCTGCAATTTTTTCCATGCACAAACTCTAGAAATAGAGCAGCTTTCTTTCTGCATTGTATCAAGAAATTAAGTTCGTCTATATTTATATATATATACACGAAAGATCTGTATATGCTTTGCCACATATTAATAACTCATACCATTCCAGGTTACTTTTACTTCAATATCATTGAAGTTATGTAAAGAAAAAATGAAATTTAAATTTTGTGATTTAAATAGGCATACTTTGCGCCGGAAACTCAGAAATTGTGTATTTTTCCCTTTCATCATCTTTTGTTAATTATTCTGAAAAGTCTCTCTATCTTGGCCGTGCAGGTTGTGAGTATGAACACATAATTCCCATTTGTAACCTGCAAACGATCTTACGGGGTGTTTCAGAAATGACTTCCTAACTTTGAAATGGCAACAGTGATAGATTGATGAAACAAGCAGTTAGTTCAATGAGCAGGCTTGGTGTTTCAATTACGCAGGTTTGTCGTATTAATTGCAACTTTGGCTAATAGAT
The DNA here is from genome assembly GCF_987345545.1 of Pholcus phalangioides. Classification (NCBI taxonomy): domain Eukaryota; kingdom Metazoa; phylum Arthropoda; class Arachnida; order Araneae; family Pholcidae; genus Pholcus; species Pholcus phalangioides. The sequence goes on along the minus strand of NW_028301617.1, from coordinate 5,176,498 downwards.
GTTACCTCAAAAGCAAAATGTTTTACATTGTTCTGCTACTAGTCCTCGGCTGACCGGGAATGTTGTGCGGTAAAAATTCCTATATTAGTGTTTTCTGCACTTTTCTTCCAGATTGTTCGGGACTAATATCTCCTTGGTTGTTTTGTACCTGTATATGAATGACGTTTTATTTATTTATTATTTTTTTTTTTTTTGTAATTATTTGACATAAATTTGAAATTTGTTCTTTGACGCAGAAGTTACGTCGCAGATTTTGATATTTTTCTACTTTGGTGGATGGCACCAAAGTCTCGGTGCAATGTCGTTTGTAAACATGGATGAAATCACATTGCAATGGATTCAAAATGGTCACCATGCCTCGCATTCACTTTTGGCGATGACATGACAAACAGGAAGTGTGGAGCTTAGACACTTTCCTGCAATGTGTCTACTGCAATGGATGGGTATGCCTCACTAATAATCACATTGCGATGGATTCAAAATGGCTCGCCATGCCTCGCATTCACTTTTGGCGATGACATGACAAACATGAAGTGTGGAGCTTAGACATTTTCCTTGCAATGGATAGGTATGCCTCACAAATAATCTGTTCAAGCCGATACAGGGTTTGAGAAGTCTTGTAAACTATAATGACTACATAAAAAGTAATGAAGAACTAGCCACTGAAGAACTAGTAGTGACATAGCCCCCCACATACTGGAGCCCCTTCTGTAGTTAATTTATAGCGTGAAAAAGCAAAAAATGAGAACTATCCCGGTCCCCAGGGCTAAAGCCCTGTCAGCTCCCCTTTCTGGGGGGGACCACGAGTAGTGGAAAACTGTAGCGCCATCTATTAGTAAAACATGTAATTGATTTTGCAAACAAGTGTATTTGGGATTCTAGGCTTGTCCATCAAAAAAAACGCAGAATTTTTTTTTTTTTTTTTTATATTTCTATCCATCGCTGTTTCTATGTCATTCCAAAGAGGGAGTCGTTTTATTTTAATTACCCGTATGGCTTGAATGCGGAAGAAACTACTGAATGCATAATAATAGGAATCCATCTTTCACGAAAAGGGGGTAAGTAATCGATTGATTTGTATAATTGACCGTCGATATTCTAATCGCTTTTCCAAAATATCTACTGAGCATATGTCGAGGCATGCTCACCGCAGAAATGGCTGATTGAACACGATTCAACAGCCTTGTGTCCACAAAAATGAACGCAGCATGGGGAACGGAACCAGGTTTTACTTTGGGGAGTTACAGTAGATACAATTTTTTCAGATGACACCGTGAAAGTAGTGTCATTTCTATCTATGGTAGTGGACATAAGAGCGGACACACACGCACACCGTATGTCTTTTTTGATAATACATTCGTAGAAACAGGTCATTTCACATGAGCTCTATAATAGGACTCGTTCTGTAGAGTTTATACGGCCTTTTTTAGGACACCGTACGGATAGGATATCCCAGAAAACTATTGTTAAAACGACAAGGATGATAAAACATGTCAAGACACTCAACTTTTCCAATGGAACAAAAACTACAACCCACTTATTTGGGGGACACTGCATTACCCCCACTTCAAAAACTCACCATGATATGGCAGCTAGTGGCAGATCTAGAGCTCGTTGTGGGTGGGGGGGGGGATTTTACAAATCACCGGAAAGAAAATCAGTCTCAACATGTGAGTGACCATATGTACCGCATTTTGCGTTTTCCTTCTCCATGCCGACTTTTTTGAAAAAGAAGGTTTTTACCCGTTTTTTAGCGAAGTTTTCTTGAATTTATTTGATTTGCTGTTGCAATATTATCGTATAAAATTACCAAGAACTTCACGAATTATCGCATTTCGTTTTGCCCCCCTCCCCATAGATCTGGGTCTGATGGCAACCTTGCTCACATTGTGAGGAGAGACAAAGAAATTCCTTCCAGAGTCACAAGCAGTTACGGGGGCAGACAATATCCCCTTTTCCTCCCTAACGGTATTAAGTGTGGGCAAGAAAATATTCTTCTCTTCCCCCCCCCCCCCCCCAAAAGTTTTTTTTTGCGCCAGTGGCTCAATATTCCATGTTAACATGCACTGAAAATGAAAGTAATTTGCAATCCCAGATTCCATTTGCGAAAATTGTCTTCACGTGTACTATAAAACCTCTCATTTTGGTGGTAGAGTTCTGGGACACCCTGTTCGCATTGCCCTATTGGGGTGGGCCAAGCAGAGCTTGGGTATGCATATTACATATACACGGGGCAGATGAACGTCAATTGTATCAACGGGGGAAGGGGAACAGGTATTTCTTCGAGCAAATCCAACGACACAATTAATGAGAATGCGTTGTGTTGTTGGATTTGCTTAAACAAAGACTTAATGACAATAAATTACCAGATTTTGATGTGATGCATGTTATCTTCTGTACCATAACGAAATCATTTGACAAAAAAAAATGGCGGAGACAGGATGACTTTTCTTTCCGAGTTCACCTCAGCGTAATATCCAGAAAACAAAATGTTTCCTTGATATCTTTGGCTGAGAAGAAACCATCTATCTCTATAAACCGTCCCACCTGGGGGCAAATTCCTGAAGTTAAGAGAGGCTACTAATGTCTCTACTTCAGTGCCTCACGCCACAGTGCGTGAAATAAGGAAGGCAGGGCCGTGTCTCCAGTGGTGTAGATGGTAGCATGCTTGCCCGGTATGCAAGAGGGCCTGGGTTCGTGTCCCGGTGGAGACAGGATGATTTTTCTTTCCGAGTTCACTTGGCTCAAATACACAGGGTGTACGAAATTGACTGGCCCATTTCAAATATGAATTTTGAAAAAAAAAAAAGAACGGAAAGCGGTAGAAATGCACCATCAGCTAGGATGACCTGAATTGAATCCAGGCAGAATTTCGAAATTAGTTACAAAGTTGGCCAACAAATGGCACCAAATAATTTTCTGAATTCAATTCACGCCAACTCAGCCGGGACGTTTGCATGGGTTTCTGCTAATAGTTTTTCCATCCTCATATCCATTAAATATATCTAATTCTTGAAAATTTAATTTTTTTTTTTTTCCTGGAACACAATGAAGTCGTAAACAGTGCACATTCCTCATCTTACTTCCAGTTTTTCTGCTATTCCTTTTTCAGAGAACTTGATAGTATCTTATATACGCTGAAACTTTCTTCGCTTCAATAAGATAGTCGCAATAACAGCGGAAAGATGACGATCAGTAAAAAAGTTTGCACTGAGCATTTTTCGTAAGAATAACAATCGAGAGACATGAAAAAGTATAGATTAAAACTTGATGTTAATTCTTTCGTTTCAATTTTGCAGTAAAGAGCCTGGCCACAACGAGCAGAAGAGGAAGAATTTGGCTCTCGATTACATCAATTACTTCCAATACCGTGTTCTTCCAGATGTCTTCTCTTCTATTATGTGCATGTCAAAGCATAAGATTTGAATAAAGAAGTATTTTGCATCGACAAAGCAAATTTGTCGTTCTTCTGTTCAGCACTATACAGGGTGAATTCCACCTAATGTACCAATCGAAAGAAGGTGATAGACGAACTCAAGTGGAACATAAAACAGCAGAGCATACTCTGTCGTATCTCTAACCGTTTTCTAGTTATGGTAGATAGAAGGAAAATGCCTAAAATTTGAAAGAGAGAAAAAAAACACCTAAATTTGTGAAGTTCGTCAAAGACCTACACGCAAATTAGGCACATATTTGGGAGAAGTAGAAAAAATCCTGTAAGGTGACACCATTTTCATCTGAATATGTAGATTTAATGGTGGGCTATGAGCTCTAAATTTCGATGAATCATTTGATTGGCGAAGAGCAAAATCAAATTCTTGCCAAAATCAGTAACTGCGAATTCTACAAACACCATTCTAGCTAGAATCAGTTAAATCAACCACAAACTTGTCAATTGCTTTAGCTTTCGAAAAAAGCCTACAATAAACCATATCGGTGTTCTACAGTAAGTTCAGAAGAAATTTAGCCTTTCGTTTACAATACACTATTGAAAGCCGCGTTTGTCGGAGTAGACATTCAAAAGTGGCGGTTACAGATTTTGGCAACTATTTGATTTTGCACTTCGGCAATCTCTGAGCTGTTGTTGCTCGCCATTAAACCCAAATAATGTATTCTGATGGAATCGGTGTTACCCAAAGCCGCTTGAAAGATGCCAAAGCTGCATTAAGACTCTTAATGCAGCTTTGGTGTTACCTAACCCAAGGCCGTAGCGAAGGGGGGGCTGGTCTCTTCCCCCCCCCCAAGATGACCAATCTATATTGTTCTATCACTTATGCCCCACCCCCTGCACGACATTTCTGGAAACGAACCTGACCTAACCGCCAATTCTGAATGTCTGCTTTGATGAAAGCCGATTTCAGTAGGTAATAAATTGCGCATAAATAGCGATAGACATCAGTTGCACTCGGTTTGAAAGAAAGGAAAAAGCCTCGTGTCCACAAAAATGAATGCAGCATTGGGACGGAACCAGGTTTTATATTGGAATAAGATACAATTCTTTCAGATGGCACCGTAAAAATAGTCATTTCTATCTACTCTAGTGGTCACAAGAGTAGACCGTACATCTTTTGTGATAATGTATTCGTAGGATCAGGCTCATGTGTCACATGAGCTCTATATCTAGTTCTATAGAGTTCGTGCGGCCATTTTTGGGACAACGTACGGACAGAATATCCCAGAAACCTACTGTCAAAACGGAAAGGATGATAAAACATGTCAAGATACTCAACTTTTCCACTGGAACAAAAATTACAACAAACGTATTTTGGGAACACACACACACGCGCGCGCGCGTTATTCCATGTTAACGTGCGATCCCAGTTTCATTGCCAAAATAGTTTTGACGTGTACTAAACCTCTCATTTTGGTGGTCGAGCTCTGGTATAATCCCGACAAGGTCAAAATCTCGACACGGTTGAATTTAAAAATTCAATTTTGCCGTATAAAATGGCGTTGGGGCGCCAATGAGAATGGTAAATTGCGATCAAATAAATTTTCAATTTTGCCCGGAGCCTATGATGCCACGGCTACTTAGGAGCCTCAAGCGTCAGAAAGAACTCGTGACGATTTGATCTCGTTAAAATTTTGAAGAGAGTAAGTATGCAAATTGTGTAGTAGTGTATTTGCATACAGGGTGTCCTTTAAGAGTTAGTACGGCCTTTGTCTCCTCAACCATCCGTGGTAGAGATGATTTCAGTTTGAAAAAATGCTCAAAAGGCGTTCGAAAATTACCGTGTGCCAGTTTTGAGAGTGAAAACACAGTGTGTAAGAAAATAAAAATAAAAAATCTAAATTTTTAATTGCCTCCCGTCCTCTAATTTCTAATTATAAAGTGGCTGCGCTGTCTCTCCTGAGGCTAACAAAAAAAATTCCAAGTTGACAAGTACAATGTTCGCTGAGATATTTTAATTCAAAATTCAAAGGAAAGGACAGCATAAATGAGGGGAAGGAGCGTTGCGATTAGTTTTTGCCTCTTTCATAACTTTTCTCTTTCCAGTTTTTGAATTCAAATATCTTAGCGAATATTGCACTTAGCTACATGCAATTTTTCTGTTGGCATCACAGGAGAGACAATGCAGCAACTTTCTAATTGGAAGTTAGAGGACGGGAAATCGAAGAAAAATTTAGATTTCTTATTTTGTGACACATTGTATTTTCCAAGGATGATATCACTTTCCGCTATCCATACGAAGGTTTCAACGGTTGGCCGATGCGAGATGAATTTGGGAAAGAAAAATTCAACTGCTCTTGCCAGGAATCGAACCCACGTTCTCGAGCTTTCTGGGTGAGCGCACTAGACTACAAAGGAAATGAATATCTCAATTTTTCCTTGGAACTTGTGTGCGGTGAACGGTCGGACCTAACTCAGGCCAAAGTCTGGTGCCAGTTACACTGCCACGGCCCCGTTCAGCGCACACAACCTCTAAGGAAAGATTGAGATATTCGTTGCCATTAAATAAGGAGCTCACTCGGCAAGTGAGAGGACGTGGATTCGATTCCCCGCAAAGACAGTTGAATGTTCTTTCTTTCCTAAATTCATCTTCGCATCTGCTAACCGTTGAAAAAAAACACTATTTCCACACACCCATGGCCAAGGAGCTTTGCTCAACGCTTATTGCGTGAGGATCTGTTGAAGACGTGGCAATGTAGTTGGAATTCTAATGCGGCCAAAGACGCCTATAAAGTCCAACGACGGGTCCGTTGGCACCATTATGTTTGGCCCAGAGAAAAGATAATAGTGGTAACAGAGCACGGTCCATTTCCGGTTTATTTCGAACGGTTTAAGCGCTCAACTCACTCTGCTTGTAATTGTGGAGCTTCTGGATCTCTCTGGCACTATGCGACGCAGTGTCCAATGACGGCTCAGTTCCACTTTGGTAAGATGCCAGAGTCTTATACCTTAGCCTGGAAGATAAGGACCCTTCGCAGTCCTACGAACTTTCACCGCCTCATAGGTCTTGTCAGGTTTCTGGAGCAGAACGTTCACCATATGCACGACAAAACCAGAGGAGCACGTGAACCGAGAGGAGGCACCGACCCGACGTATGTGCCATCAAGGGAGTGCAGCAGTCAGTTGAGACAGTACGATTTGCGGCCAAGACTGAGAGGATTTACTGACGTCACGCACCCGCCCTCGCGAGAGAGCGGCAGCCAGGCGATGATTTACAACTTGCGGCCTAGACGACGGCGGACCGATACACTACTGAAGACCGATACCGACAATCGAACTGATATGTGGGAGCTGGACAATGGATGGCTGTGATTAGCTGATTTACTCTGCGATCCGAAATTTTATATTTATTATTGACAATCATTAGATTTAGATTATTGACAATCATTCGATTAACTGACGATGGCAAGATTCTTATGGGAGGGCTATCATCGCATAATCTTCTTTATAATTTCGATTGTCGATTGGCGTTTTATGTTTCGAGTTTAATCACCTGTTATATGATTTTAGATTGACGATCGTCTTCATATATATATATATATATATATATATATATTTTTTTTTTTGGTTGCCTTCGTATGAGGCGACAATGTTTTGTTTTTATAATAAAACTTTCCGGATACACCCACCCTTCGGGAACGCTTCGATATCTCTATGAGATGGGAAGCGGGGTGTGTCCGGTCTTCAAAGGTCAAAGCTTAGTAGCAACGAAAAGCATCCATTCGGCGTAAACAAGTTGAATAGCCTTGCAGAATTACAGGACATAACGTCACCTCTCGCCAACTCCACTGCATAATACATTTGAAATTAAAATTTGAAAATTTATTTGATCGCAATTTATCATTCTCATCGGCGCCCCGCGCTTCGAGAAATGCAAATACCAACAGAAAACGCGAAGTGCGGCTTATATACGGAGAAATTAAATTTTTTCAATTTCACCGTGTCGGGATTGTGAACGGAACCGACCTGTTCGCATGCCCTATTAAGGTGGGTCGAGTAGAGCTTGAGTATGCATATCACATACATGGAGCAGATGAACGTCAATTGCATCAACGGCGGGGGAGGGGGGGGGGAATAGATATTGCTTTGAGCAAATCCTAGGACACAATGAGAACACGTGTTGTTGTATTTACTAAAAAAACAGAATTAATGGCATTAATACATTATTCAGATTTTGATGTCGTGCATGTTATCTACTGTACCATAACAAAATCATTTGACAAAAGAAACAATTGTATTTATTGGATCAAATACACAGGGTTTTCCGAAATTGACTGGCCCATTTTACTTGAATGGCCTCAGAGCGGTAGAAATGCACCGAAAATATAACGGAAAGCAGTGAAAATGCACCATTTGCTGGGATGACCTAAATTACATTCGGACAGAATTTCGAAATTGATTACTAGAGCCTGGAAGTTTAAGCACCAAAAATGGTCAAAATTAGGCAGGCAAAAGAGCATTAAAAATGCCTAAAACAGGCACTAAAAAAGGGCATTTATAATTAATGAAAACAAGCAAAAGTAACTAAAAGCTACCATATTAAGGGTCCAAAAATTGGCTAAAATCGTGGCTGTGCTCAGTGTGTGTGTGTGAGAGATGTAGATATATGTTATTATGTCAAAGAAAAAGTGTTTGCGATCCCTCAAAATTAGGTTGGAGTTCGATTCAATAGAATACTTAAAATGCAATTAGCTAACATGCAAAAATATAGTGCCAGCTAAAATTAAAAATATCAAAATTATAACGGTTTCATATGGAGTTATTTGAAAAATATTTTGATGATATATTCTCTCAAAATTTTCATATATTGAGTTATGTATGAGATTGGTTTTTGCATCCGTTTAAAAAAAATCTCTCAAATTTGGGAGATGATTTTTCCACATCTGAAGTAACTGACCACGATTGTTTGCAGTGCATTTATTTTGTGTAAAAAAATTAAATCAAAATAACGAGATCATGAGCTGCAACTAGGGGGGGGGGGGGTGCGGAGCAGGCAGGTTCTTTGCCCCAGAAACTAGACCAAAAGCAGCACAGAATTTGCCCTTTAACCCAGCATTTCCCAAAGTGGGCGACGGAATGGTCCGGGAGGGGGGGGGGGTGATAGAAGCTACGGATTTAACATAAGATACTATGAGTTGAGGAGCGATGAGAAAAAAAAATTTTTGAAGGGGACGTTGTGGAATGAAACGTTTGGGAAACTGCTTTAACCACTCTTTCTATATGGCAAGGGGCACAAAAATGCTGGTTTGCCCTGGGTGACGGAGTATCTAGTTGCAGCTCTGGCTAGAGCCCTATCAGCTCCCACCCCCATTATATTGTAGTCATAAAGTCAACCAATGTGCTATTGGGACAGTCACTGATCAGCTATTCAACAATAATGCTGTGTAATGCATGAGCAAAACATGTGAAGCAAGTGGAAAAACACACTTCCAATTTATTTTTGGCTTTTCTTATACATGGGTTTCTTTCGTGTCTAAAACTCTTACGATCTTGATGCGAATTCGGCAGTATGTTTTCTATCTGAAAGCTACATATGGCAGAAATGAAAAGTGTGTCACCCCGATTTTTTTCTCACACACACTTATGCCTATTTGGGTTTAAACAGAGAAAGGCTTTTTCAAAAAAGATTTCATTTTTTTACCCAAAATAAATGCACTGCAAACAATCGTGGTCAGTTACTTTAGATGTGGAAAAATCTTCTCCCAAATTTGAGTTTTTTTAAACGGATGCAAACCAATCAATTCTGAATTAATACTGAGTGTTGAAGATTTTGGAATGAGAAATTAATTTTTGAAGTTCACGATGCTAAAAATATCCAAGTTATACGAATAGGGCCTCTGAAATTCAAGAAAAACTTAAAAATAATGGTAAAAAGGCATTTATGGCAGCAAAAATATTAAAAAAAAGCAATTTTACAAAAACAGTTTGGAAGTAGGCAGAAAAAAGGCATGAATGAACTTCCAGTTTCTATTGGTTGCTAAGTTGGCCAACAAATGGCACCAAATAAATTTTAGAATTCTACACGAATTCATCTCAACCGGGACATTCGCATGGGTTTCAGCAAATATTTTTTCGACTGTCAACTGTTACAGGTACCTAATTTTGAAAATTTAATTATTCTTTTTCTGAAACAAAATGTAGTCGCAAACAGTACTTACTGCTCCACTGTAAACCACAATGGATTAAAATTTAATTCACAGAAGAACATTCAGTTAGGCATGTGCTAGATGAATATGCAGTTTCAGGTCCCCAATCACCACTTTTGTACCATTCAACGATGGATGGAATATCGCAGTGACATAAAATCATTTATAGTGACTATTGAAGACACCTTGTAGATACTCGATACATCTGACTCCAAACGCGAGACTCACAGTTGTAACATAACTCATTTTTAATCAACACACAACAACTGAACATTATTAGTTTAATGTACTAACACGTACATATTACCACTGCAACGCCAGCACGCGTACAGGTAAGTGACAAGTTAAAAGTAAGCAAGCAAGTAGTCGACCTCAGCCGCTACTTATATACAGTGCAGGTTGAATGATGTCATGCTCCTTGGCTCTGAATATTACTAGCACAGAGGTCCAAAATGCTCTTGTCCTGCTCAGCAACACTTGCCTTGCCAAGAAAATCTATCTACAGTTTGTCAAATCACCGGCTTCTACAACAGTGGTGATCAGAACAATGATTCTCAAGTTACTTTGGCCTCAGCAACACTCGACTTTCCAAGGCAATCTGCCAGACGTGGTGAAATACTCAGCGAAAGAGTTGCGGATTGCTTTTGCTATTTCTCCTGGATTACTGGTGGCCTCTTTGTTGATGTTTAAGAAGGACGGTGTTTCTTTACAGATGTCTCTCCATGACCCTGGATGGATTACTCCATTGACTTCAGTGTCCAAAGTACCCGGAGGAGGGTAGGATGATGATGAGCTTTTCATCAGTATATTGTGCAGCAACACACACGCTTTTGTGATGTTGGTGGCTTTTTCTGGTTCCAACATCATCGGCTTCCTTAAAACCCTGAAAACAGACTCCATTGTCCCAAAAGCATTTTCAATGGCCTGGCGTGCTCGAGACAACCGATAGTTGAAAATTTTTTGAGCACTTCCTTTTTCAAACACGCCATTGTACGGTGTCATTGTACGCTGCGTCAAAGCAAAAGTAGAATCGCCGAGAAACACGTATGGTACTGGTATACTGGATGAAGGAAGTGGACCATCCTGTGGAAGATCCACCTGATCCATTTGAAATTTTGTGATAAATGACGAATTTTTCTGAACGTTATCACCATTTGTTCGACAGAGGCATCCAATGTCCACATACGTAAAACAATAGTTGGCATCCACCAGAGCCAAAAGCACCACAATGGACGTATCTAACTCTGCTACCTTGTTCCCTTGTTGTTCACTTTGTTGACGAGTAGAAGGGCGGACTACAATGTGCTTTCCACCGATGACACCCAAGCAATTGGGAAAATTCCACTGTGTTTCGTATTGCTCGGCAATGCTTCGCCAATGATCTTTAGTTGAGGGTAACTAAGAGAAGAGGGAAGGAAGTAGAGAAAAAACACACAGAATTATTATTTTATTAATCATAAAACGATTAATTTCAATCAAAATATTTATTTTGTTGTTTGTTGCTCAGGAAAAAAGAATGCCCTCAAAGCAATGTTACCCAGCCTTTTCATATCTCTTGTAGCGCATATGGGTGGAGCAAAGTGGTTGCAAAAATTTTGATAAAGCTCAAATTGCAAGCAAAAGTGCTTGACATCACACGTACCGGAAAAAATTGTGCTAATGACATAAGATAATTGACCAGCACCAAAAAAAAATTATATCTATTCAAAGTCCGAAATCAATGGGAAATGAAATTTGTATACAAAATAATATAGTTGACGTAAAGTGGCCAGATGTTCCAATTCTTCGCTAAAAAATTCCCTGTCCCGAAAAAGGCTTTCGGCATGCCTATTTCTCCTGGTTTCTTTCTGCACAATTGAAGGTCAAAGAAATAGAACTGTTTTAAATACTTTTTAGGCAAAACTATTTAATTCTTAAATTTTACATAACTATTTATGCATGGGTTTTTTTTTGGCGAGAATAGTCTTGTGTAGGTAATACCTATGCCAGTCTCCAGGTGTATACACTGTGCCAAAAAAAAAAGAAAAATTTAACGATAACTCATAGAAAGGTCACATTTCATTGTTGTAAAAAAATAATAATTGGTTAGGTTGTGTCATGAACACGGCTGACAGTTTAGACGTGAATAAGTTCCTTGTGCCTTGAATCGAATGATAAGTACTGATACAATGAAATTGATATCATCTGACTTGTGTCTTTAGAATAGCTAACACAGACAATACTGATGCCGTCTATTTGCGTTGCGAATCGCTCCAGATATAGTGTAAAACAATATTGTTACAAATGCAGGCCATGAGCCTGGTGTCTTAACTGGAACAGATATTGAAAGAGAAGTAGTGTCATGACTTTGTCCCGAAAACGCCCATAAGATACACCATTGGCTTTTATGTTAGAGAGATTGAGAGAACTACATATTTCTATATATATATTTTTTTTTGCTCAAATGATGTATATATTACAGTCGAACTTGGTTAATTCGAAGCTCAAGGGGACAGCAAAAAAAGTTTGAACTATCCAAAATTTGAATTATCTACTTCATCAATATAGGATAACTATACTTTCACAAAAAATCTGAGACTCTCAACAATTACTATGCCTGTATCAAGAAAACTACTTCATTTGTACATTTGTCATTTTCATTTATCTTTTGGGTGCTTTTAAACATTGCATAACATCTTCAAGTTGATTTGGAGAATGAAGGATGTGATTTTCAAGCCTCAGCAGCGTAATTTCTTCTAATGTTCATAGCTTCTTCAAGTGTTGAAGTAGGAACCTCTGTTGCTTTCTTAAATTCGTCTTCTTCCTCCTTCATAGGAAGATTCAATGCGACTGCATTCTCTACTTTTTTTGCACATATTTGCATCCATAAGACAATCACGGTTTTTTTTTCCACGTTGAACAAGCGCATTAACCTCAGTTGGACAAGGCGGAAATGTTGCTAAGCATTGCTACATGGGTATTCTAAAATAAACAAACGATAATCCTAGAGAGACGCGAATCTTCAATACATTTTACCAGACAAGTTCCTGCAATTTGAGTCCTCGAGCTTTTAAATATTCCGTCTATGCAGAGATTGCCGTGCACACAAACTTTTGTTTTTTCTTAGTAATACCATTTGCTCCTCTTGGCAGGTGTTAATGATGCCATCGAAGAACCGGTAAAACTCCAGCTGCCCGCAGAAAGACAAAAGCCAGTGTGTAGGACTGGTAAAGAAACCAGTTTTCACTCAGAGCTACAACAAAGATGTTTAGATTTTGTTGATATTTCAATGTCGGTTAAATGTTATACTCTGGAAAAGATCAGTAAAACACAGAATAAAGAAAGGGATGACCAGAAATTTCTGAGGAAAATAGTCATTTTGCAATTTAAAGATCAGAATAAAACTTTGAATTATCCAAAACATGAGGAAAAAAAGATCAAATTAAGCAGGTAATTTCAGAATTAAATAGAATAAGAAACTCAAGCAAATCTCAAATTACCCAAAAAGTCGAATCAACCAAGTTCACCTGTATATTTATGATTAATTTATTGTGTAATTATCACGTTAGACAACATTTGTATAATATGAGTTTGAAGAGATAATTGGTATGTTACACATTTTTAGAAAGTATCACAAAAATATGTAAATTGGCAATTTTGTGTGACATCACTCACTACCTTCCAATCATTGTTAGCCCAGATGGTTCTGGGAGATTTTCCTCTTTTCACAGTCGATACATAGGTCAGTAGTTCATTGTGTGTATTGGAGAGGTACGAACGTTGAGTAGAATATAGTTTGTTTTTCGATTTGCATTTATTATCTTAATTTATTTTTTTGGCTTATCTCGTGCCCTTTATCCAAGAAATAAACACGTTATCCACTGAAGTTACTCTGCTGTGAGTCATTTCTTTCAAACTGAGCACAACTCAGGTCTATCGCCATGGGCAATTGACTACCTAGTGAGTTGTGCCGGAAGTGTGACTGTGTGTGTACCTAACCGTCTGAGTGTGTATGTAGTGTTGTGTTTGACTTTTCAGTGCTGCCATCTATACTGCAGAAGTGGAGTGAGTGATGTGTTATGATTGAATTGCATTTGTAATGTTTGTAGGTCTGTTGCTCTCTGTGGCAAGACTGTGAAAGGGAGATCAGCTCACACTCGCGCCTTGAAGTTGGGAACCACTTGCTGTGAGTCATTGGACTGGAAATGAACTCGAGAAATGGTTGTGGGTCCAGTGCCCTAAAAAATGGTGGACATTCTGCTGAGAATGAATCAAGATGGCAGACAGTATGGCTGGCTTTGATATGGAGGATATTGGAAGCAGCATTGGACAAATGAAAATTCCTGTACTGGCGAGAACTATATCTCATGCTCGAAGAGAAAGAATTGAATCCTTTTGTTAGACATTGCATCCGTTATTACAAAACCTTAAATTAGAAGTTTGAACCCCATAAAGTATCGGTAAAAGAGTAAAACTGAATTTTCAGTATAAATTGCTGTGACAGAGACAAAACTTGGGACCAGATACATATTATATTCATCAATGATGTTTCTTGTGTAACCTCTAGCACACACTTTAATTTTGTAAATAATAGTGACGTGTATTATAGATGAACACACACTCACCTTGATTTCATCCTGATACGTTTTAATTAGGGCATTACATACGTCATCCACGCACCGAGATATTGATTGCCTCGAAAATTTGCAAAATGACGATATGCTAGAATAGTTTTCCCCAGTTGCAAGAAATCGAAGTGCCACAGCAAGCCTCTCTTGAGCCGGAATGCATTCTCTCAAACTCGTGGTTTGTTTTTTTATCAGCGGACCAATTCTACTCAAAATTCTTTCAAAGTCACTAGCAGTCATCTGACAGAAATTTTCCAACTTGACACCAGATAGATCCTTCAAGTCCCTTAGCAAATCACTGCCACCGTTTCTACAAATAAAGAATATCATAATTATTATCAGGGGCATTTGAACGAGATCAAAAATATACCAGCACATATTTCTTAGTTTTATATAAATTTTGTCGTGGTTGGAGAAGAATCGACATTCTACGATGATTTATGAAAAAGATACGACACGGGATGGCTCGAGCTTGCCTGCCTCCTAGGTGCAAAGCCATAATGTGCCATCCCTAAAGAACACTCTTGTGGGAGGCTGACAGGGCTTTACCACAGAGGACCCTGCTAAAGCTACTCAGAAAAACCACAGAATTTTTTTACCAAGCGGAATCTTTTTTTAAAGCGTGACCATATGTCTCGCTTTTAAAAAGATTATACCATTTTTTTGTAGGCCATTCAGCACCAAATCATCTCCGAAAAAAAAAAAAATTTACATTCCCAAAATGGACATAACGATTATTTTTTATTACTCATCATGTTGAAGACATTTCGTGACTTCCAAAAAGCGTTTTTATTGTTGTTAGGCGAAAACTTAGGTATGTTTTTCACAGGCGTTTTTAGTCTCCTCCTTTCCCGTAAAACTGCCACTAGGCCTATTGCGCGATTTACTATCAGCTATATTTTCTCATCAAAAACTGACCCGAGTATGAGCTGACCCTCCCCCACTTGAGGAACAAATTTTTAAACAAAAAAAAACTCGGCTTATACACAAGTATATATGGTATATATAACAAGGTTATTTTAAGAAATTTTTTCAAAGGCATTTCAGGTACTTCAGAGACCGGACAAATGAGAAAGCCAAATCTTTTTTCTTTGCTTCCATGTGACTATTCTGGAAATTATGGGGGAGGGAACCAAAACGCACACACTTGCCCCTTGTGATAGAATGCAGGGGAGGCGCTTGGGCATGCAACCCATTACGGCCACCGCACAAGATGGGTGCTAAATCCAAGTTGAATGGGTAAAAGAATTTCTACTGGCCTTTGACAACCAAACACACCCCGCTTCCCATCTCAATGAGATATCGAAGCGTTCCCGGAGGATGGGTGTGTCTGGAAATTTGATTAAATATCTTCAGAATAATAAATAAAAATATTACATATAGATTGCGCATATAAATTCACATATAATCAATGTTCCTCTATGGGCGTATCATAATATACGGATTAAGAAATTAAAAATCAACTGTAAAATCTACATCATAATTTTCCGAAAGTTCTTGATTCCAACCGAAGATGAACATTCTAGCGTCCACACATGCGCTCTAAACAGTGTCCCTTGACACTGTGGTCATAGCTTTGTTGAGGTACATTCTTGAAGAGTCCGTTGGTTCGTAAAATCTCACAGAGATAGTGAATGATCCTGGCATACACAGGACAGAAGTCCTGTAATACTTGTGGTATACAAGATGGGTATAAATAGTCTCTCTGCAACGCCGGCCCGTCCTATACAGGAAGATATAATGACTCCTGATGTTTCTCCAAATAAGGTGTATTAATAAGTCTTAGACAAATAGCACAGACATCCATGGGAAGCAGTAACCGACGAGCCATATAATTAAAGTGTAGGCGCATAACATACATAGTTCATCTATGGATGGTAAATAAAATTGTGGAATCATGGCTTTGAAGTGATGAATTATTGCTAATACAGTCAAATCCTGTTTTAACGAATACCATTATAGCGAAAATCTAATCTCATTTTAATGAACACTCTTCTAATCCCTCAAATAAGCGTACATAGGAACAATGCAAAAACCTGGAATTCCTTTATAACGAAATTTCGTTATAACGAAGTGATTTCTCTGGTCTCTTGGAGTTCGTTATAACGGGATTCGACTGTATATATAATCTAAATTTTCCGTGGTTTATACATCCTTACGTACTGATCTTTGATTCGGATCTGAAAGGTATAATTGTTAGATCACGCTCATCTTATAGTAAAGAGTTGATTTGAATAATCGTAATATCGCCAAGACTAATTAAGATTGATTGTCTCTGGAATAAAATCTCAATTTACAAGTTGATTAGACATTCGTCAGTACGAAATGCAGATAGGCGCAACGTCACATATCCCTAACAATCTCCAAAACGCCATTAAAATGATCAATGTTTTTTTCTTCGCATGACAGCCGGAATGAAAAAAAAGCCAAATAAAATTTAAAATCTCTCTGCCTATTATATTCCGGCAGCAAGGCCTTGATGTATCGCCAGGCCCTCTCAATAGTATTTGCATGACATCCTGTGATGGAGTCAACAAGCTCTACACTATGATTCACTTTTAGATGGTTGTAACCTTTATCCCCGAGATGATGATAGGCTTTCCAACAATCTGAAAAAATCGTTGTACCCTTCTCTATCCACATCTCGATGACACCAATGGCAGTAGCCGCGGACCTATCATGAACAGCTACTAGAAACATCTTCCCTGAGCCCCTCTCTATGCCACCAAAAACCCACTGCCTCTCCACCCTGTGACCTCTATTTCCTCTTCCCAAACTTCGATTCATCTATCCCTACTATCCTATCCATGGGCGGAGATACGGGGGGGGGGGGGGTATATGGCTAATGTATAAATGTATATATGAATTGACATCATCCTCGTGACCCCCCTCCCCCCCCCACACTTCCAAGTTTATCCCCACCTATGCTACTATCTTCACTGCGCCGCCTATTTTTTCCGACTTCAGCTCAATATGATTCAAAATAATTTCATGTATGAATTGCCGCCAGTCGGCCAAGGTGTGAGATGAAAAAAAAAAAATACTCCTCTGCTATCCTACTGGAGCTTTCACCTCGTACAATAGAATAGGTCAGCAGCCAAATCTCATGGAGATTCAACTTGCTGCAAGTGAACCCCAACCCGTACCTAACCGACTTCGGGGATCTGCAACTCCTAACTGTACATTCCCAAATAAAACCATCTGAAAGTTTTTTTTTTTTTGGGACAACCCTCATAGCACAGTTGCATTTACTGCAAAACATTTCTGACCTAATGAGCCGTGATTCTCTCACAAATTCTAAGAAATGGGGCTTATTTCGGCACAGGTAAGATAAATAAAAAAACGATGTTGCCCCATTAGAAAATGCCCCAAAGCAGAATGTTTAGCACTGTTCTGCGACGAGCCCTCAGCTGACTGGAAATGTTATGCAGCAAAAACCCCCATACATGTGGTTTTTTTTGCACTTTTTCTTAAAATTATGCGAATTGTTCTGTGACGTACGTCGCAGATTTTGGCACATTCTGCTTTGGGGAGAGAATGTTAGATAGAGGTCCTTAGAAATTATATCCCGATATTTCTTAACTATGCTAAACACAGAAGGCATGCCAACGGTTAAATGAAATAACAACATAACGGGAAAATTCTAGAAAGCACAGTAACCCCGAGCACCATTCTGCTGGTGTTGGCGACTTATCGCAGAGAAAAAGTCGCCAAAAATAACAGGATTTATCCGGGGACTCCGGGCTGTGTAATACCCCCTTTAGGTGTGGGGCATACTTATGATAGACGCCCAAAAAATAATAATTCATAACTAACCTGAGTCGGCTTCTGAACAGAGGTCTCATCCAAAGAGTCCTCGGTCGTTTTTTTTTTTTTTTAATTTTCTTGGAGGCCCTCGCAGCTACGGAGGAATGGCGGGTGCGTTTGGGGACCCGGGGCTTGAGGGGCGCCGACGGCCGGGGAGTCGGATTCGCTTTGTGAACGGCTTCACCATGACGGGGCCGAGGCGTAGAGCTGACCTGAACAGAGCTTTCCGAAGAATTCGAACAGCTTCGCCGCTGAACTGCTTCAGCATCTCGGAGCTGGGGAGCCGAATTTCTCTCCGTCCCTCCGCGGCTCGGGCGCAGCGAATTCAAGACCTGCCTTGCTTGGACATCACGTGGTTGCTGGGAGGGAGCCGGATTCGTCCCAGCCCACCCAACATTATTGGCCGTGGGCGCCGAAACAAAAGCCCGCTCTCGTCCACGGAGCCCGTTTTTGCCTCTAATTGCGGTCCTGCTCTTCAAGAATTCGCCGCACAACAGCACGTAGTAAGCGGCGGCGCACGCTGTCATTTCATCATCATCGATGTCCATTTCGAAAATGATATTCGTACACGAAAAGGAAATAAACAAAACGAGAGCGGCGAGAAATGAGGGGAGGAAAAAGACATTGTGACGTCAGCTGCGTCACATGACCTGAAATGGGGACTAGAGGGGGAGGGGAATCTACTGTTGTAAATAGCAGGGCGAGAGGGAGAGAAAAGCAGACGACAGGCAGCAGGCGTCATCGCCTTTTTTTGTGACGATCGTTGTTGTTAGGCCTTGAGTTCACACAGCAGACGCCATTCGTGCATTCGACTGTCGCGTGCGTTCGTTTGCTCCTGACGATCGTTCACAGCTGAATATTTTGGATTAAATCTCCGTTTTCAGATGATAATTACTACTACAATATTTCATCGGTGGCATTGAACTTGTTTTCATCGATTTCCGAATCCGTTCGAGAGCCAGAGGAGTCTTCGCTTTCAGAGGTAAGCAATAATTTTTTCCTCAATTGCGTGTAATGACCATATTACCCACACTACACGGGACTTTCTCTTTTTTTTTTTGTATGATTTAGCCTGTGTTTACCATATTCGGAAACAGAAAAAATGACACCTGCGCGCGCACCCTTTATGACGTCATTCGTGAATGGGTCCCCAATTTTTTTTATCACTTATTCCTCAAATTTGGCGCTCTATATTAGGGGGCCGTTCAAATATTATGTGAGCAAATTTTTAGCCATTTTTGACCCCCCCTTGTCAGCAAAATTTCGTCATTACCGGCCCCTACCTTCTAACGCATATTGGTGGGATCAGAAACGTACGCGGGAGGGGATCATAGGGGACCCAATTTTCTAAAAATGAACTAAGCGGCACATTTACAAATCGTGTGTTTAACCCATTAACGGCCCCCCCCTTTTTTTTTTTTTAATTTTTGGCCGGATAAGTTATATATACATATATATGCAGAAAAAGTTGTAAACGTGAAGCACGTAAAATTCCAAAATCCCCAAATAAGCATCGTGACAGCTAATGGGTTAAATGACCCGTGGCACAATTCCAGAGCATTTGAGTGACCCGTGGCACATTTAGAGATTCCCATGAGTGACATGTGGCACAGTTTTAGAACACTTAAGCGGCTCTACATGACTCAAGTTACCCGCAGAACATTCCCAGATTACTTAAGTGATCCGTGGCACAGTTCCAGAAGAACTTTAGTTGAGGTGTCCAATAACTATCGAAAGGGTTTTTTCCATTTTTGGCGCACCGAATAAGACGTCATTAAGAATATTTCATATTTTCGTAAAGGGTGGTTGATGACGTAAGCATCATCCAAACCCTCCTTTCCCTCCCCCCCCCCGTCATCAAAAGTCAGCAAGTCAGAAACCCCCTCCCCACCATCGATGCTCACGTAATACTTGAATGGCCCCGTATGACTTATTTTAAGACTTTGTGACTACTCTTTTCAATGCAATAATTCCGTAATAATGGATTTGAATATCCTTACATGGAGTCGTCACTCGTCACCGACTGTGGTTTGAGGAAGACGCGAAGTTAATTTGTGTTTAAGTGAGAAAAAGTTATATTCCTCAGCGGTGGCGTTGGAGCAGTGAGCTGTGGGTGCTCGGCATGAGCAGAGTGGAATCTAAGCCGGGAACATTGGGTGCTCGTCATCAGCTGTGCCGTCGCAACCACGGGCTTTGGATGTTGTTCGCAATCAGCAAAGTCGTAGGTAACTATGAACTGTTGATTCTCAATCCCCAAACTTTGCCGTAGGAACCGGAGTGCGGTAACCCCCCTGAGGTGACTATATATCATTGAGGAAGAGTAAGGGCAATTGATTCCCTAAATATGGGAACATGGGGAACATCACCTGCAGGGCAGCAACTCACTATAGGAGGGGGGGGGGAAGGGTACAAATTTCACCCTTTCACCTCTCCTTCGGCATTAAAATGGGGGCGCCAAAATGCGTTATTCCCATGGCTGCTTAAGCATCTAGTTGCGACCCCGATCACCTGCTATCGTGTGAAGGAAAAAGTTGTCAAAAATCGCTAAAATCACTGAAATTTTTTTCAATGACGGGAAATTTATAAAAAGGCTTTTAATTAAAATATTGTTCCCTAAAAAACAAAGCTGAACATGACAAACATAATAGGTATCATTGGGGGAGGTTTGGGGTTTTAACTCCCCCCTCAAGCCGAGTGTTATTTTGCAGGGGAAAAAAATAACCCCCCTCCCCCCTTGAGAAAATTCTGCGTACGCCTATGAGAGGTGTAGTAGTTAGTTATTCAGTATAGAAGAGTTATCTTCATTATACTGTAGGGATTCTCGAATATGAAAGCTGCTACGGCAGTGGTTCTCAAACTTTTGCCATTCGCTGACTTGTGCATGGTGCTAGAATCTAAAAGCTCAGCTTAAATTGAGGGAAGTATTCTAGGTCTATGGGCAAATAACATAAAATAACCCATTGGAGGGGGGGGGGGGGGCATTTATTTTGATGGTGTACTTGAGTGACTTAAAATACCTACATTTGACATCATTGGATTTCTCAAAGGAATATTGTAAGCGCTCGTGATTTTTTCGACGTGTACAAATGCCCACTTGTATGCTATTCACATGTGGAATCAGCATTTTATTTCAGTGACTTCGGAACTTATGGTGTGGCGGCATTCACTTCAAAACCGCGAAAATCGGGCTTTAAATTCTGTAGCCAAGACCATGACTCCCGAATTTGACCAAAATGTCTTTTTCAACGAGCACAATAATGCAAATTGCAAATCTTTCTGAATCTCTTCATATTCCTATCTGGGCCCGTTAGTATTCCCAAAATCAGCCCTAACTCGCTGGGTGTATTTTTTTTTAAATTCATTTATTATTTCCCTAAGGAAACTTCGATTCTGGTCTGGTAAGTCCGTGGGTACTGGTGCTCGGCTTGAGCTTCATGTAATAATTCCGATTTTTGAAGAAATTCCAGCGTGCTCGGACGCATGCCAAAAACACCTGGCGTGTGGGGGGGGGGGGGTACGAGTTCCCGTGGCTCCGACTCCAAGCGGCCACCCGAGAACTTTAAAGTCCCCGTACCTTCACAGATGTCCCAGTCTCTTCAACCCAGTCCACAAAAGATTCCCATGAGGTAGCAGCACGTCTTGGCATTCCGGGATATCGTGACAGACAGATTTAAAAACCAGAAGGATTCCAGTCAATTTAGACAACAACAACAGAGGTTCCTGGACTAGTAACGTGAATAATCGAATGGTTAAAGCAGCGGCTCCCTTGCCCTATTCATGATGCATACGCGGCTTCCCAGATTAGTTTAGTAGATATTTTCCCCGTTATAAAATAACCATTTCAAAGTACAAAAGGGAGGCCACATCAATATCTCCAGCTGGCCGCAACGTCCCCCAGGAGCAACGACGCAAACTTTGAGAATCATTATACTATAGACTTATGTACATAATATACACAACCCGAAACCAGAGGCGGTGCCGAATACTCTTAAACAACCCGTTCAATATAGGCAGTACCCCATGGGCAAACTGGGCGTGCCCATTCGGATGCCAAAATTGTCATCTTTCGATATCTTAATGTTTTGGCCCCCTGTACATAAGTGGGCGCCAAAAAAAAGTTATCATCGCCAAAAGGTCCGAACTTGGTTGCATTTTTCAACCTTGTCGGTTGGAAAATGCCGATCATGTCAGTTATCCGAGATGATCTTCCTGAATGTTGTGACAGTCACTCAATACCTGAGAACTAGATGGCGTCGCATATTCTCTGATACTTCAAATTCTTCATGGTTCGGCTAGTAAATTGCACTATACAAGGTTCCGCGAGGCACCAGTTTGGAGTCAATTTTTTCATAAGACAAAATTCTAGCATGGTCCCATCTCCTCGGGAGTGGGTGGGGATTGAAACAGTTAATAGCCTCAATTGCCATGAATTAGGATCGTGGACTAATGAATATAGAAACTTCTCCCCGACCTGTAGACACTGATTCCCAAACATTGACTTTCTGCTCTTCTCCCATTCTTGTTAAGGAATGAACCCCCAAGGTTTAATAGTGTTTTAAATGTACTTACGTGGTGCCATGTATATCAATGATTCTTAATGTGCAGGAGGGGGGAGGGGCTGGGATATTCAAAAAGAAGAGCTGTTGGCGATAAACTTGAATGATCTGTATCAGACGTATAGGCGATGAATATGGTAACCTTGTTCGCACGTCGAAAAAAGGAAGAAAGGGAAAGAAGGAAAAAAAGACGATAAGTAGGCAGGAACAGTAAAAACAGTAGATAATTAGATAAGAGAGTTACAGAGGAAGAAGAGATGTTCTTTTTCTCACTTCCATCTACAGTATATAATAGAAAAATTAATTCTGAGAAAGATACATTATATGTGGGGGGGGGGGGTAATGCCGTGGAGAACGAGGAGAAGAGAAAGCTGTAGGGGGGGGGGAAGACATATGCGCAACTTTGCTTCATAGGGTTATAACAAGCTTAGTGATGGGGGGGGGGAAAGGAAGTTGAAGAAACAGTCAACTCTTCTCTATATTGAATATATTCCGCTGGCATTTGGAAGCAATATTACGTCTCTGCGCTGCATTTGAGTTCGTAAAATATCATCTTTATGAGATGGGACTTCGAATGCGATCTTTATAAGCCCCCCCCCCCCCCCTTCAGTGCATGAAGTCTTTCCAAAGAACGTTCCCAAAATATCGATAAACATTTGTGAAAACCTTGCGAGGTGCCGCTGAAAAGCTCGTCAAATCTACGTGATTTCAACTTACGAATGTTTAAACTTTCGTAAGTCGAGAGAGTAGCTGCAAGTACATAGATTTTACATAAGTATGACGATTTCCGTTCAGATTTCAACGATAGATGACGCTTTTATTTCTTTTACAGGTGATCACAGATTCACGCCGTAATGGAGTTATAGTGAAACAAACCCGAGATCTGACCAATCCTGGTCCAAATGGATGCAGACGTGTCATCCGCAGCAGGCACACACGTGGACAATCCAAACGAAATCCCATCAGCGCCATCGCGATCATCACCCGAAGAAATGGAATCGCCCCCAAATGAACGAGGTGCGGTAGAAAGTGGGGGCGACTGCCCAGTGGGTCCTTGGATCCAGACTGACGAAACGCCGTGTGAATACATCCTTCCCAGTGAAGAGTTCTTGCATACAGAGGCGCAGGATGAGACCGCGGGGGAATCACAGGAACATGATGGCGGTTCCACCGAAAAAGTCGAAACTTCGAACAGTCATGAAATCGTGCGTTCCGGTTGGGACGTTTGCATGCGTCCCGACTTCTTAGTCAGCAATCAGTTGGAAACTGGAGAAAAGCAATACGATTTCCATTTCTTCGACGAAGATGTCCTTCAGGGGGCCTCTTCAGATGGTGTTGAAAGCGAAGGTAATAATTTTCCATACAAGACTTACAGCAGGAAACATTCATCGATCTCTTCGCTGTTGGGGTTTGGCCAGGACTTGGACGGCCACGATCCCGCCAAGGTCAACAAGCAGCCGCACGAGTGCGATTTCTGCGGTAAGATATTCTACGAGAAGGCGGTGTTGCGCAGGCACAGGAGGATCCACACGGGAGAGAAGCCGTACTCCTGCGACCTGTGCGGGATGAAGTTCGCGCGGGCGTGCATCATGCAGAGGCATAAGAAAGTCCACTCGGGGGAGAGGCCGTACGAGTGCGATTTTTGCGGCAAGAGGTTCTCGCACATCTCCCACCTGAACGGTCACAGGAGGATCCACACCGGCGAGAAACCACACGGGTGCGAACTTTGCGGTAAACGATTCTCCTGCTCGTCGTACCTGAAGAGTCACATGAGGATCCACACGGGGGAGAAGCCGTTCACGTGCGATTTGTGCGACAAGAAGTTTTCGGAGAGCTCCAAGTTGAGCAGACACAAGAGGGTCCACACCGGAGAGAAGCCCTACGAGTGCGAGGTTTGCGCCAGGAAGTTCGCGCAGATGGACGGTCTGAACAGCCACATGAAGGTCCACACGGGAGAGAAATCGCACATTTGTGACCTGTGCGGCAAAGGTTTCAACAAGCTCTCCAAGCTGATCGGGCACAAGAGGGCCCACACGGGCGAGAAACCTTACGCGTGCGGGACGTGCAACAAGAACTTCTCGCACACCTCCAACCTGATCAGGCACAAGAAGGTGCACACGCTGGAAAAGACGCATGCGTGCGACATCTGCGGGAAGGCGTTCTCAGAAAACTCCAAGCTCAGGAGGCACAAAACGATCCACGACGCGGAGATGTCTTATTCGTGCCTGATCTGCCGCAAGACTATCCGCGGAAGCGCGAACCTCAAGACTCACATGGTGTCACACTCCCTGACGAATGAGAGGATTCTTTTCCGACCCGATCAGCCCGCGGTAGGGTCAACCGCGGAGGAAAGTCGCACGTGAGCATGGTTTCGTGCCCTATCGAGAACAGTTGCGTGTAGGCTCGTTGGTGGCAA